>NC_083594.1:56090115-56242615 GCF_027579695.1 Neoarius graeffei | reverse complement strand
CTCGGGAAGGTGCTGCTCTCATTTCCTGCAGCATAGGTCATAGTCTCAGAACAGGCCTAGTTAATTCCTGACAATCCAGAGCCAAGGCCAGGGAGCAGACGAACAGGCTAAACTGACTGTCTGCTAGCTGCACAGAGTCGTCACTCAGGGTCCACTACATCGAGACTGTGTCTGTTCCCCGAGCTCAACAAAAATGTAGAAATACTCAGGGAGTTTGTTCCAGTAACCTAATCAATATAAAATTAGATCATACTGACTGTACAGCTGCTGCCAGCACCTTTGATCTAAAGGTGGGGCTATTAAATATTAGATCTCTTACATCTAAAGCGCTAATGGTTAATGAACTCATTACTGATCAGGAGTTTAATGTACTGTGTTTAACTGAAACATGGATTAAGCCAAATGAATATATAGCATTAAATGAAGCGAGTCCTCCTGGATACAGTTATATACACCAGCCTCGTCTAACTGGCAGAGGAGGAGGCGTCGCGGTTATTTATAATGATTATCTAGGTGTAACACAAAAACCTGGTTATAAATTTAATACATTTGAAGTTCTTCATACTCATAATACGTAGCCTCGAAAAATAAGTCTACCCAGTTAATTCCATTGCTTATTATTTACAGGCCCCCGGGGCCATATTCTGAGTTTCTTTCTGAATTTGCAGATTTTATCTCAGATCTGGTTATTTCCTTAGACAAAGCTTTAGTTGTCGGAGATTTTAATATTCACTTCGATAACCCAGAAGACCCTTTAAAAACAGCGTTTGTGTCCATTTTAGATTCAGTAGGGATTAATCAGAATGTCATAGGACCGACCCATAATGGTGGTCACACCCTCGAGCTAATACTAACATTCTGGTTAAACATAGACAATATAGTCACACTTCCACAGTCTGAAGTTATCTCAGATCATTATCTCATCTCATTCAAACTATGTTTAAGTAATAATATATGCACCTCACCACGCTACTGTATTAAACGTACATTCACGTCAACTACTGCACAGAGCTTTATAAATGATCTCCCAGAGTTATCAACTTTGATTGGGTCA
Source organism: Neoarius graeffei (assembly GCF_027579695.1). Lineage (NCBI taxonomy): Eukaryota > Metazoa > Chordata > Actinopteri > Siluriformes > Ariidae > Neoarius > Neoarius graeffei. Next base: position 56,241,561 of record NC_083594.1, on the reverse strand, counting down.
CTGTCAGCCCCTGCAGAACTTGATCAGGCAACTGAATGCTTAGAGTCAACATTCCGCCATACCTTAGATAATGTAGCTCCTCTAAAAAGGAAAATGGTCAGAAACAAAAAATTAGCACCCTGGTATAATGATGACACTCGCACATTAAAACAGACCACTTGAAAATTGGAACATAAATGGTGTCAAACAAAATTGGTAGCGTTCAAATTAGCGTGGAAGGAGAGCTTCCTGAAGTATAGAAAAGCTCTTAGTGCTGCGAGATCAACATATCTCTCCTCCCTAATAGAAGATAATAAAAATAATCCTAGATTCCTATTTAATACTGTAGCAAAATTAACCAGGAATAAGTCCACTATAGACACATGCACACCTGCAGTATGTAGTAGAAACGATTTCATGAATTTTTTTAATGACAAAATTGAGAATATCCAACAAAAAATTCAAACTACTAATTTAAGGTCAGACAATGTAAGTGACCCTGTAGTTAACAATATAACTGTATCAGATCAGCAATTAGAATGTTTTACTCCCCTTAGAGAAACTGAATTACTTTCATTAATCTCTGCATCAAAAGTCTCAACTTGTGTACTAGATCCCTTACCTACACGTCTATTCAAACAGATAATGCCTGAAGTAATTGAACCGCTTCTAAAAATAATAAATTCTTCTCTTAGGATCGGCTATGTACCCAAATCCTTTAAACTAGCAGTTATCAAACCCCTGATTAAAAATCCTGACCTTGATCCCTGTCAGCTGTCCAATTATCGGCCGATATCAAACCTCCCCTTTATCTCCAAGATCCTTGAAAAAGCTGTGGCACAGCAGTTATGCTCATATTTACATAGGAATAACATCCATGAAATGTATCAGTCAGGATTTAGACCTCATCATAGCACAGAGACAGCTCTGGTTAAAGTAGTAAACGACCTACTGTTGGCGTCTGATCAGGGCTGTGTCTCGCTGCTTGTGTTGCTTGACCTTAGTGCAGCATTTGATACCATTGATCATTCCATTCTTCTGGATAGACTAGAAAATGTTGTGGGAGTTAAGGGAACGGCCCTCTCCTGGCACAGCTCTTATCTAACTGATCGCTATCAGTATGTTGATATAAATGGTGATATTTCTAGACGTACTGAGGTAAAGTTTGGTGTTCCACAAGGTTCTGTCTTGGGTCCACTGCTTTTTTCTCTATATATGTTACCTCTGGGTGATATTATTTGTAAACATTGTATTAGTTTCCACTGTTATGCTGATGACACACAGTTGTATGTTTCTGCAAAACCTGATGAGAGACACCAGCTTAATAAAATTGAGGAATGTGTTAAGGACATTAGACACTGGATGCTTATCAATTTCCTTCTGCTTAACTCTGACAAGACTGAAGTACTTGTACTCGGACCACATACAGCTAGAAGTACGTTTTCTGATTCCACAGTAACTCTGGATGGCCTTTCTGTTTCTTCACGTGCAGCAGTAAAAGACCTCGGAGTGATTATTGACCCCAGTCTTTCATTCGAAACTCACATTGATAACATCACCCAGATAGCTTTCTTTCATCTCAGAAATATTGCTAAGATAAGAAATTTAATGTCACTACATGACATAGAAAAACTAGTTCATGCTTTCATTACCTCCAGGTTGGATTATTGTAATGCCTTACTGTCTGGATGTTCCAATAAGTGCATAAACAAGCTCCAGTTAGTTCAAAATGCAGCAGCAAGAGTCCTTACTAGAACTAGAAAATATGACCCCATCACCCCTGTCTTATCCACACTGCATTGGCTCTCAATCAAATTTCATATTGATTATAAAATACTACTATTGACCTTTAAAGCACTGAATGGTCTCGCACCACAGTACCTGAGTGAACTTCTGCTCCTCTATGACCCGCCACGCCTACTTAGATCAAAAGGTGCAGGCTATCTGCTGGTACTTTGTATAGTGAAGGCTACATCAGGGGGCGGAGCCTTTTCTTACAAAGCCCCACTGTTATGGAACAGCCTTCCAAGTAGTGTTCGGGAATCAGACACAGTCTCAGCATTTAAGTCTCGGCTGAAAACATATCTGTTTAGTCAAGCCTTGTGTTAATGGTGTTTATGAGGTAAAGGAGTAGATCTGGAGGATCCTCAGACAGAGTGTTTTGGTAAACTGGGATGTATGGATGCTGTCAGTCCCCACTCGCTTGCTCACTCGAGTATGTTGACGGTGTAGTGGCTGCTGCTTTATGTCCCGGGGCCCCTCATGCCTGTGTTACCTTCTGGCTCTCCCCTTTTAGTTATGCTGTCATAGTTAGTTGCTGGAGTCCCTGCTTGCACTCAGTGCAATATGTATACTGGTCCTACTTATTCAGGTGACATTGGGCATACCTAACAACCTGTGTTTTCTTTTCCTCCCCCCCCCCCAAATCTGTCCCTCTGAGTTACATGGAGTCAACAGGAAATCTTTTGGTGGAGAGGGTGGAGACCTCGACTGGCTATCGTAGCCTGCAGGGAATCGGCCGTCAGACATTCTGTCGCATGTCCCAGACCCGGTGAAATGTAACTGAATTGTCTTGGCCAGCCCTAACGGTCCCATCTGCATCTCATCATTGCTGAGGAGTGTGCTCCCATCACCCAATCAAGCATCCAGCCAGAGCAGGTCATGATATTTTTTAACCATATTAACATGCCATTGTTGTGTATTATGCCTGATGTCAAGACTCTCGTCTCTGCGAGCCTACCACACAGACTTAATACTTGTGTCATTTTTAGGGCATACCTAACAACCTGTGTTTTCTCTCCCTCCCCCCCCCCAATCTGTCCCTCTGAGTTACATGTTGGTCGTGGGATCGAGATGCTGAACCTCTTCTGCTCCTCGGACCTGCCTGATCCATCCTGGTGCCCTGTGTCTGGTTGGAGTCTCATCACATCGCTCCTGTGGAGGACGGCCCCATGAGGACAGTTGAAAGTCACACCTGGAAGACGCTCTGGACTCTTACAGTAATGCTTTTATTGCTGAGGACTACAGTTGACTTGCTAACTTTAGGACTGCAGTTGTCATGAACAGTTTTGCACTCAAGTTTCCATCAATGAAGAGTTTATAACATCAACGAAACTGACTTCATGTTAAAGCTGTTAATATTATAGTCAGGCTGTCTGTTGTTGCCCAAATGAGGATGGGTTCCCTTTTGAGTCTGGTTCCTCTCGAGGTTTCTTCCTCATGTCGTCTGAGGGAGTTTTTCCTTGCCACCGTCGCCACAGGCTTCTCATTGGGGATAGATTAGGGATAAAATTAGCTCATGTTTAAAGTCGTTCAAATTCTGTAAAGCTGCTTTGCGACAATGTTTATTGTTAAAAGCGCTTTACAAATAAACTTGACTTGACTTGGTGTGTTCATTCACACACACCAAGACAGAGCTAATGTGGCTAACGCTAGGCTAATCAGCAGACAGCAATGTGCACCTCACTCAAACCTCCACAACAGATTAAAAATATTATTTATCGGCTGACGATCACATCAGGATAGAATGAAATTATAGAGAAGAGCAGCGCAGAAACCATCGCTGATAGTGAAAATAAAATAAAAGGGAAAGTGTTTTCAGCTGATCAGGTTTACTCAAGCAAAATAAAAACCCTGAGGAGAGTTCAAGCCCTAAACAGACAGTGTGGAGCAGAACAGCTACAAGTGGAATTGCAACTAAAGAAGGGGCGCGTGCACGCACACACACGCACACACACACACACACACACGCACACACACACACGCACACACACGCGCGCGCGCACACACACAAAATATTCTTACAGGGAAAAAACCTGTAATCAGCTAACACAAAGTAAATTCAACATTTACTTAAAAAAACATCCTCAAGATGTTAAATAGTCGCGTCATCAACACCAGCCAATCAGAATGCTCCAATTAACTCCTGTTAATGACACACAGCTGTAACAGTCTCAGTGTTCATCAATGTTCTCAACTCAGCAGGATATTTCATACTAAAAGTCCTTTACTCGCATTCTCCACCCTGAGAACAAAACCCAAAAATAAACTCCTTTATACTGACAGATAATCTCCACACGACACACGTTCGAGTGTTCACTTGGTCATGTTTGTCCCTGTATAGTGCGTACAGATTTTATTTTAAAAGAAACACAGTGTCCCTGAGCGCTGCATCTCACGCTCTCCGAAGTTCAGATATTGCACTCTGAGGACAAATCATGACGTCATATACATGCCACATCACTTACGGAGGTGATTGGATCCTGTGGACACTTCGTTTCTAAACTACTGTAAACGACCCTAAAGATGCCAAGTGTCAGGCGTTTGGGTGTAAAATAATCCGATCGCTGATCATTTTATGTGACATGCTTTTGTTTGTTTTTATTCACTGAGAAAAGTGATCTTTTTAGATGGCAAGAATCGTGTTGCTATGGCAGTGGGATTGTTTACGAGTATCTGTGTCAGTGCTGCATATGCGTTATCTCACCAAATAAGATTTAAACTTCAGAAAAGTGAAGTGTATTGATTTGTGGATTTTGTTGCCAGTAAAAATCACACGGTTACAGAAAACGTCTAATTAGATTTTTAGAATTAGAAGCCTTTATTTGTCACATGAATATTACAGCACAGTGAAATTCTTTCTTTACATCAGAGAGAGAGAGAGAGAGAGAGAGAGAGAGAGAGAGAGAGAGAGAGCATAGTGGTGCCTGGGGATTTTTTTTAGAATTGGAAGCCTTTATTCGATGGCTCTGGGTTAGCCGTCAAATAAAGGCTTCCAATTCTAAAAAAGGTAAACAGTGTTCTCGTGATCCGGTTGCATCACAGGCAGATATCCAGCTTCAGTGCAAATAGTTGCATCCAGGGAAGCCTATTTTTTAGCAACATCACAACTTTTAAAATGGATAAATTGTGATAAAGTTTTATTTTTAGTTTAAATGTGTGGCAAGCACATCAGGGCACTTGTCATGATCAGTAAATGGCATTTATTTTTGGGTTTTGTTTGGCTTTAAGTGATCTTCTACTCTCCCTCAACAGTGTTTTTGGTCAGAAAGGGTTTCAACACCAGAGAAGACTTTTAGAGGCTAAAGAACTCTTACTTATCCAAGGAACCATCTGGGAACATCTGAAAGAACTTTTTTTAATATTACTGAGTATTAGCAAGCCAATAATGATCAGTAATTTGAATTTTGTACTGCACACATGCACTCTGAGAAAAGAAGCCTTCTTCAAGGGTTTAAGAACCTTTAAGGGTTCCCCTGAGGGACAAAGAACCAGTAAGAGTTGTAAACTTCTAAATGACCTGTCTTTAAAAAGATACACACTTTAAGAACCTCCTCTCAAATGGTAGATGATGATGTTGAAGGATCGGTGTGTTTTCTGGATTTTATTGATGTACACATGTCTGTCTCATGCTAACTCCATCGCTGCCAAACCACACAAAAACAAACAGAGCTGTACTCGCTGAACCCAAAGTGAACTTACTAACCAAACATCCAGCATGTTTATTCCTCAGGACTCTAAAATCACAGATTAAGGTCGTATTTAGTTGCATACAGCTTATGGAACAAATAAACATAACTAGACGTGAGAAGATGTACTGCATATAATGAGTGTTATTGTTGTTAGATTGAATAACTGTAGCTGTGGCTCCATTCAGCAGTATGTCACTGTTTAAAACTGTCCAAAATGTCCACAACAAGGAAAGACAATGGACATGTGTCCTCACACTGGACTATAAACACTGTCCAGGTCACTGTCCCACTGATAAAGTGGGTGCAGTGAGTGCCCAGCTCTGTTATATTCAGGAGTGCAGATGATCTGAGTGTGAAAGTTATGAATGAGACAGTGAGATGTTCGCAGCTGATCTGCTGAATCTGTGACAGCGCAGTGATCAGGACTGATCCAAGACTTCAGCATGGAGTTCCGATCGCCATCTCCACTGAATTCTCTTTCATTTTCTTCTCAAAGTCGACCTGTGACTTCTTCTCTTTCTCCAAAGCTGCTGCTGCTGCTGATGACACAGATGACGACACCAGTGATGGTGATGAAGGTTTGTTGGGCAGACATTCTTCACAGCAGCAACAGCAGCAGTCCACGAAGCTCTGCCCCAATGATCGACACAAGCTGAGGATCAAAATGGGCGTGACCGAGGCCCTGATGAACATTAGGAACTGACCAATCAGAGCCAGCAGTGCCAGCATGGCCCCGTCCACTTGCACTCCTGCGTAGGTGAGTCCGATGTTCCAGGCATGTTCAGGGAGGCAGAACACTCCATAAACGATTGCGAGCACTGTGACGAGCTTCTTGGATGAAGACAAAGAACAGGAAGAGGACGTCTGGATGGTGCTATCAGAAATCTGGCTCGTCAGAAGATGACATGAGAATGAGAACAGCAAAGGCAGGCAGAAAAAGCAGCCGAAGATCCACCACATGCGTGACTCGTGGTACGTCATGACGAGTGAATAAACAGACTCGGAGAAATGAGGCGATGAAGGAGGCAGACGGACGCACGAGTCCACAGGGAGATGCGAGATGGGAGACAGCTCCGTTTCCAAACGCCAGATCATGAGCTCGGGGACAGCGAGGAGCAGTGAGCCCACCCAGATCACCGACAGCTTCGACACAATGGAGCCGAATGACTCGGGGGTCTTAGAGGAGGAGGAGCTCGTTAACGTCTGGAAACGATCAACACTCAGAGCACAGAGACTGAAGGTGCTCACGCCCAGAGACGTCACCTGAGACACACACACATACACAGAATTTGTGCATAGGAAAAGCTAAATGACCCCCACCCATTATGTCTACAAAATAGCCGTCCCTACTGTTAATAAAATAGCCACACCTACTATGCCTGTAAAACAGCCACGCCCATGCCGCTTATATTTGGAATTGAAAATAAAATGCCCCATTTTTCATTCTTGTCTAAATTATAAAACCTCTAAACGGTTTATAAATCTTTTATCTTTGTCTCTTTTTGTCATTATGAGGAGTGAGTGAGCGACTGCACTGAACAAAACCTCCAAAATAAACACACCTTCAGACCCACTGACCCACATCTCCATTTAACAAACTCCTGAGCTCAATTACACACACACACACACACACACAGACTAATTAGGTGGTGCATTTGCATATGAATTGAACTGTTTCACACAGAAGCTGTTCTAAAGAGGTGTCTTCATCCTGTGGCTTTCAATCAAGTCTTAATAGAGAGAATATTTTGGGGAATTTTTACACTTTCTTTGTAGTGTATTTCAGTAAAACAGGATATTTATGGAACTGACTCACTGACTCCCTCACTGACCAACTCACTGACTCCCTCACTGACTGACTCATTGACTGACTCACTGATTGACTCCCTCACTGACCCACTCACTGTCTCCCTCACTGACTGACTCACTGATTGACTCACTGACTGACTCACTGATTGAGTCACTGACTCCCTCAATGACCAACTCACTGACTCCCTCACTGACTGACTCACTGATTGACTCACTGACCCACTCACTGACTCCCTCACTGACCCACTCACTGTCTCCCTCACTGACCCACCCACTGACCCACCTTTAACTCTTTTATTCAGATGAGCTGATGTCAGAGTTATAGAACAATAAAACAAACCTCTATAAATGGTACGAGGCGGCAGGACACGTCTCCCATCAGTCGTCTCTTGGTGAGCTCGTGGAAGACGACGACCGGCAGGCAGAAGAAGATCACAGCAAGGTCCCAGAGTGCCAGACTCGCTAGGACACAGTTGCAAGCATTTTGCAGGTAGTGGTTGTGCCACACAGAGCATGTGACGGCCAGGTTGGTGACCACACCCACCGTGAATACCACCAGTGATAACAGCATCACAGCATATGCCCCGTACGACTCGCCCGTCACTGGGTACAGTGGATTGTGCACCAGCAGAGAGCCATTAAAAACCCTTGGTGTGGTGAAATAACCATCTGGATCGAAGGGCCGTGGGTGTCGGTGCTCATGATGCTCCGCCCTCTGCTTTGATCTCCCGCCTTTAGAGCTGCGGGCCAGTCTCCTGCGCTGACCGTCCAGGGTTGTGACCTCTGACTCTCCTGTTACCCTGGTACCATGTGTTAGCACTGAGCTAGTACTGCGAAGTACAGTGGGGGAGGGAGAAAGGAGGTCATGTGATGGTGTCTCCATGGGGATCCACTGTCAACAAAAAACAAGACAAAAATTTTAATAAAAGACTTCCGTTGAAAATACTTTAACAATTTTTACAAGCTAGCATGATGGCTAACATGAGCAAATGGCTTGCTAACTGCTATGGTAACTATTTCAAGTTGCTAGAAAACACTTTCATTATTACCTCGCCCGGGACGGAGTCCACCAGGGGGCAAGGTATTGTTTTCGGTCGGGTTTCTTTGTTTTTTTGTTAACAATATTATGGGAAAACAGCTGGATCAAGCTTCATGAAACTTTCAGGATAGCTGGTCATTGGTCTCAAATAGAACCTCCAACATTTTGAGGGTCATCCGGTCAAAGGGACCAAAAAGGTCAAAATCGTTTTTGTTGTGTCTCCTGCCTCATATAGAGGTGCTGGTCACTACATCATCGTGCTGTAAGAATGTAAGAGTGTAACAGTCCCGTGTTCCGCATGCGCATACATGTGTTCCTATTAAAATGGCCAGTGAACATGTACAATTCGGTTCACCATTCGAAATAAATTGACTAGACTAAAGAAATGGCTTTCGGACATGTTTATGCTTATGACAGAGGGAAAGTGCGTTCCACTGAGCTCTAGCGCCGGGCCATTTCCGGGAAATAAGAGTTTGGGTCATGGCGACAGCGCGTGTGTGTCAGCCTCGGTTCGGAGGGTTCAGTTTGGAAAACTGTAAGAGGGAAGAGGAGAATAATATAAAATACAGACACTTGGTATATTTTACTTCTGTGATTTTTAAATTGTTCATTTTTGGATTACGCTTCATTTTTGTGGCTCCTGCCTCAGAGAGTAAATATATATGCTGTATTTACTGTAGGGACACGGGATCAGAAAACTATTTTATTTATAAGCCACATGGACCCATAGGGGACCGATTTTTTTTTTTGCGATATCATCCTTCATATTCATCATAAGTGCTACCGGGCAAGGTTTGTTTTGCCTGGCAACACTTGCTTTATATTTCTGTTGTTTTTTGTTGAATTTATTTAGCATTTTTAAAAACAGGGCTTTGAGGAAATAAAATGAGTGCAGTGCTAACAGATTTACAGAACAGGAACACTCAGAGGAAATAAAACGATATAAACAAGAGAATAACTTCATCAGGAGTTTAATTCTTCACCAGAAAATTCTCACTGTGGGTTACACCCCCTAATCACTACCGAGGGAGTCTACTGTAGGTTACATCCCCTAATCACTACCGAGGGAGTCTACTGTAGGTTACATCCCCTAATCACTACCGAGGGAGTCTACTGTAGGTTACATCCCCTAATCACTACCGAGGGAGTCTACTGTGGGTTATACCCACTAATCACTACAGAGAGAGTCTACTGTGGGTTATACCCCCTAATGACTACCTAGGGAGCCTACTGTGGGTTACACCCCCTAATGACTACCGAGGGAGCCTACTGTGGGTAATACCCCCAATGACTACTGAGGGAGCCTACTGTGGGTTATACCCCCTAATCACTACGGAGAGAGTCTACTGTGGGTTATACCCCCTAATGACTACCAAGGGAGCCTACTGTGGGTAAGACCCCCTAATCACTACCGAGGGAGCCTACTGTGGGTAATACCCCCTAATCACTACAGAGAGAGTCTACTGTGGGTTACACCCCCTAATCACTACCAAGGGAGTCTACTGTAGGTTACACCCCCTAATCACTACCCAGGGAGTCTACTGTGGGTTATACCCACTAATCACTACAGAGAGAGTCTACTGTGGATTATACCCCCAATGACTACTGAGGGAGCCTACTGTGGGTTATACCCCCTAATCACTACCGAGGGAGCCTACTGTGGGTAATACCCCCTAATCACTACAGAGAGAGTCTACTGTGGGTTACACCCCCTAATCACTACCAAGGGAGTCTACTGTAGGTTACACCCCCTAATCACTACCGAGGGAATCTACTGTGGGTTATACCCACTAATCACTACAGAGAGAGTCTACTGTGGGTTATACCCCCTAATCACTACAGAGAGAGTCTACTGTGGGTTATACCCCCTAATGACTACCGAGGGAGCCTACTGTGGGTTATACCCCCTAATCACTACCGAGGGAGTCTACTGTGGGTTATACCCCCAATGACTACCGAGGGAGCCTACTGTGGGTTATACCCCCTAATGACTACCGAGAGAGTCTACTGTGGGTTACACCCCCTAATCACTACCAAGGGAGTCTACTGTAGGTTACACCCCCTAATCACTACCGAGGGAGTCTACTGTGGGTTATACCCACTAATCACTACAGAGAGAGTCTACTGTGGGTTATACCCCCAATGACTACCGAGGGAGCCTACTGTGGGTTATACCCCCTAATCACTACCGAGGGAGTCTACTGTGGGTTATACCCCCTAATGACTACCGAGGGAGCCTACTGTGGGTTATACCCCCTAATCACTACCGAGGGTGTCTACAGTGGGTTATACCCCCTAATGACTACTGAGGGAGCCTACTGTGGGTTATACCCCCTAATGACTACCGAGGGAGCCTACTGTGGGTTATACCCCCTAATCACTACCGAGGGAGTTTATTGTGGGTAATACCCCCTAATGACTACCGAGGGAGCCTACTGTGGGTTATACCCACTAATGACTACCGAGGGTGTCTACAGAGGGTTATACCCCCTAATCACTACCGAGGGAGCCTACTGTGGGTTATACCCCCTAATGACTACCGAGGGAGCCTACTGTGGGTTATACCCACTAATCACTACCGAGGGTGTCAACAGTGGGTTATACCCCCTAATCACTACCGAGGGGGCCTACAGTGGGTTATACCCCCTAATGACTACTGAGGGAGCCTACTGTGGGTTATACCCCCTAATGACTACCGAGGGAGCCTACTGTGGGTTATACCCACTAATCACTACCGAGGGTGTCTACAGTGGGTTATACCCCCTAATCACTACCGAGGGGGCCTACTGTGGGTTATACCCCCTAATGACTACCGAGGGAGCCTACTGTGGGTTATACCCACTAATCACTACCGAGGGTGTCTACAGTGGGTTATACCCCCTAATCACTACCGAGGGGGCCTACTGTGGGTTATACCCCCTAATCACTACCGAGGGAGTCTACTGTGGGTTATACCCCCTAATGACTACCGAGGGAGCCTACTGTGGGTTATACCCCCTAATCACTACCGAGGGTGTCTACAGTGGGTTATACCCCCTAATGACTACTGAGGGAGCCTACTGTGGGTTATACCCCCTAATGACTACCGAGGGAGCCTACTGTGGGTTATACCCCCTAATGACTACCGAGGGAGCCTACTGTGGGTTATACCCCCTAATCACTACCGAGGGAGTCTACTGTGGGTTATACCCCCTAATGACTACCGAGGGAGCCTACTGTGGGTTATACCCCCTAATGACTACTGAGGGAGCCTACTGTGGGTTATACCCCCTAATCACTACCAAGGGAGCCTACTGTGGGTTATACCCCCTAATGACTACCGAGGGAGCCTACTGTGGGTTATACCCACTAATCACTACCGAGGGTGTCTACAGTGGGTTATACCCCCTAATCACTACCGAGGGAGTCTACTGTGGGTTATACCCCCTAATCACTACCGAGGGAGTCTACTGTGGGTTATACCCACTAATCACTACCGAGGGAGCCTACTGTGGGTTATACCCCCTAATGACTACCGAGGGAGCCTACTGTGGGTTATACCCCCTAATCACTACCGAGGGAGTCTACTGTGGGTTATACCCCCAATGACTACCGAGGGAGCCTACTGTGGGTTATACCCACTAATGACTACCGAGGGAGCCTAATGTGGGTTATACCCCCTAATCACTACCGAGGGAGCCTACTGTGGGTTATACCCACTAATGACTACCGAGGGAGCCTACTGTGGGTTATACCCCCTAATCACTACCAAGGGAGCCTACTGTGGGTTATACCCCCTAATGACTACCGAGGGAGCCTACTGTGGGTTATACCCACTAATCACTACCGAGGGTGTCTACAGTGGGTTATACCCCCTAATCACTACCGAGGGAGTCTACTGTGGGTTATACCCCCTAATCACTACCGAGGGAGTCTACTGTGGGTTATACCCACTAATCACTACCGAGGGAGCCTACTGTGGGTTATACCCCCTAATGACTACCGAGGGAGCCTACTGTGGGTTATACCCCCTAATCACTACCGAGGGAGTCTACTGTGGGTTATACCCCCAATGACTACCGAGGGAGCCTACTGTGGGTTATACCCACTAATGACTACCGAGGGAGCCTACTGTGGGTTATACCCCCTAATCACTACCGAGGGAGCCTACTGTGGGTTATACCCACTAATGACTACCGAGGGAGCCTACTGTGGGTTATACCCCCTAATCACTACCGAGGGAGCCTACTGTGGGTTATACCCCCTAGTGACTACTGAGGGAGCCTACTGTGGGTTATACCCACTAATCACTACTGAGGGAGTCTACTGTGGGTTATACCCCCAATGACTACCGAGGAAGCCTACTATGGGTTATACCCCCTAATCACTACCGAGGGAGTCTACTGTGGGTTATACCCCCTAATGTCTACCGAGGGAGCCTACTGTGGGTTATACCCCCTAATGACTACTGAGGGAGCCTACTGTGGGTTATACCCCCTAATCACTACCGAGGGAGCCTACTGTGGGTTATACCCCCTAATCACTACCGAGGGAGTCTACTGTGGGTTATACCCCCTAATGACTACCGAGGGAGCCTACTGTGGGTTATACCCCCTAATCACTACCGAGGGAGCCTACTGTGGGTTATACCCCCTAATCACTACCGAGGGAGCCTACTGTGGGTTATACCCCCTAATCACTACCGAGGGAGCCTACTGTGGGTTATACCCCCTAATCACTACCGAGGGAGCCTACTGTGGGTTATACCCCCTAATCACTACCGAGGGAGCCTACTGTGGGTTATACCCACTAATCACTACCGAGGAAGAGGGAACAGAAACATAACCCATTATCCTCATTACATTTACACACAAAAATGAAAAATTGCTGAATATTAAAGTCTGAAATATTAAACAAAACAAAAAGAAAAAACTTCTGGAATATTTTCTCTCTTCTTCATTATTATTATTATTATTATTATTATTATTATTATTAACACAAAACCTCTGATTTGACTTCAGTGCCTCTGAATTATTTATTGAAGAGTTTTATACTTTTCAACAGATTTTTTGTTTGTATGTTTATTAAAAGAAGCTCGTGCTCGGGTGAGACACGCTGCAGTAATAAACAGGATGTAAAGAGTAAAGTGTGTTTATTACCGTGTTCTTCAGCCGGCGCGTCTCCATCAGCCCCACACACACCACCGCCACATGGAGGAAGAGCAGCATTTCACCGAGTCAGTCAGATAAACCCGGAGAGAAAGAGACTGAGAGAAAGAGAGGCGGACACTGATGGAGAGAAAAGCGACTGAGGAGAAAAACCCAGGGAAGTTTGATTTCTCCTCTCAGCTCAGTCACAGAGCGGAGACACGCGCACAGTCATCGCCATCTGGTGGAAAGGATGGAGAATTACACACACCGCGTTCCATCACTGCACAATCGCGCTGGTTGAACTGGACTGCGTGTTATTGCTGCCATCTGGTGGCCAAATTGCATTTAGCCTCTTATTACTGCCATCTAGTGGCCATTTATGAGCATTATTCTGTATTAATAAAAGAGCTGTGTGAGACCGCGTCTTTTAGTGCCATCTGGCGGTGCAATTAGATAATTATATTCGTTAAAAAACCACTAATTTATTGACAAACAATGAATGTATTTGGAAGAAATCTTGGAAAAGCCCTATTTAGCAGAACTGCAAGATAGATAGATAGATAGATAGATAGATAGATAGATAGATAGATAGATAGATAGATAGATAGATAGCAGTGGCGGCTGGTAGTCTTTCAAACGGGGAGGCTGGTCAGTTACAATATTTCAAGATTTTAAAAGAAAAAAGAAAAAACACATAAATTTTGCCCATACTCTTGCCTCTGATCTGGCTGATTGCTGGCAGGGTCACAAACTGTGAAATAACAGGTTCTTTTGGCCCATTAGCCTACTGTCCAATATACATGATGATGGTGTTGGGGGGGTATATTTTAACATTTTATATTTTAAAATTGTGGCATGTTGTTTAAAAATTGATCATTATTGAAAGCAGCTCTTTGTCAGGAACCTCAGCAGTAACAGCAGAGTGTTCTGGAATAGGCACAAGCACTGACCTTGGGGAGCCAAACATAGAGCTGGGTGCCACACATTTCATTCAATGACACTTTCCCTATATTTTACTTATTTTGACTGAGAAATGTTTTATTGACAATTTTGATAACCCTTCACTTTTAATCCAGGTCTGTAGTGTGAAATGTTCTCGGTTCTGTTTTTGTTTAAAAATGTTTTCCAAATTGTAGCTGTGTTTAATTTATATCCAGAGAAATATATATTCCAATATAATATACTCAGCATAAACATTTTAAATAGATTCTATATTTTTGGTCCATCCATGACATATTACTAAAGTAGCCTATTTACTGTTGTTGATGTGGGTCACTTGCTGTTAGCCAATTCACTTTCTCGTACCAGGAGAGCTGAAAGGAACGAGTATTATTCCCTACCTTTTTCACCAAGTCAATTTGAGGCGCTGGTCTACCCTGCTCTTTAATTTTAATTTTTTCCTCGAAAGGAAGGCTGGCAAATGGCTTCGCCAAAATTAAATCACCAATGCTTGGCATCCATGCGCAGCTTTCTTGCTAGCTGACTAGCCCCCTCAAGTTCAAGTTCAGTCACTCAAATAAACGAAATTTCTGGAACTAAGATAGCAAACTTGACAACACTATATTTACACTTTATTTACAATGAAAATATATACAAACTAAAAAAGCTGGTAGAAACCGTATGTAATGAATGAAATCTAAATGTAAGCTGATCTCTTACAATACACCACTTGCAAATCTGCATGGGACTGAACTGAAATTCACCGCTGCCTGTCTATATTTGAAACGAGCTGTCAATCAAAGAAAATATCTGGCCGCTTTCACCAATCATCAGTCTCCTCGCGGAAACTGCCATGTCCCTCCCACTGTGAGGCTGGGAGTCCGTGGGAGTCCGTGGGCGGGCATTTTCGCAGTATTTGTCCAATAATCGTCTTGCATTTTGATATTGAAAAGCGCATCGCTCCCAAATGCCATTGAAGTCCACTGAGGCTGGGCTGCATCGCGCTGTCACGAGGGGGAAAAACTCATGCACACATTAGGCGAACTGGGGAAAGTTATAACGGAATGATTTCGCACTGCAGTTGGGTTGAGCACATATATTTCTATGATTCTGGATCTGAAATAGCAATGTTATAAGGTTGGCTATAACATAAGCCTAGCGCAATTCATCCTACACGATGTTCGTCATTTTTAGAGGAGGCTGAGCCTCCCTCGTTGTCTGAGAGCATAAGCCTAGCGCAATTCATCCTACACGATGTTCGTCATTTTTAGAGGAGGCTGAGCCTCCCTCGTTGTCTGAGAGCAATCGCCCGTGATAGATAGATAGATAGACAGACAGACAGACAGACAGACAGACAGACAGACAGACAGACAGACAGACAGATAGATAGATAGATAGATAGATAGATAGATAGATAGATAGATAGATAGATAGATAGATAGCACAATTTCAGTAAATCACCCCATTTTAACTGGAAAATGTGTTTATATAAGGCAGCACCATAGTTGATGTGAGGTGAAGTGACTTGACTCAGGTATTTATATCTGAGAAAGATAAAAATGAAAGTATCCTGGTTATTGTTTGACTTTAATTGCTTTAATGGTTGGATTAATGTGTAATGACCCGGAAACATTCCAGCAGCTGATGAAACATTTGTTGTCCAGAAGATTGCTGAGTTTTGTGCTGGTTGTTTTAATCAGTTCTCTGAGAAGTAGCTCTCGATTCTGGGCAAAACTCTGCTGTCATCTGGGACAAAACAAAAACAAGTGGCTTTTTTAATTTAAGAGTACATTTATTATTATTCCATCCATCCATCCATCCATCCATCCATCCATTATCTGTAGCTGCTTATCCTGTACAGGGTCGCAGGCAAGCTGGAGCCTATCCCAGCTGACTACGGGCGAAAGGCGGGGTTCACCCTGGACAAGTCGCCAGGTCATCACAGGACTGACACATAGACACAGACAACCATTCACACTCACATTCACACCTACGGTCAATTTAGATTCACCAGTTAACCTAACCTGCATGTCTTTGGACTGTGGGGGAAACCGGAGCACCCGGAGGAAACCCACACGGACACGGGGAGAACATGCAAACTCCACACAGAAAGGCCCTCGCCGGCCCCGGGGCTCGAACCCGGACCTTCTTGCTGTGAGGCGACAGCGCTAACCACTACACCACCGTGCCACTCCATTTATTATTATTATCCTGTACATGGATGTGAGTGTGAATGGTTGTCTGTGTCTATGTGTCAGCCCTGTGATGACCTGGTGACTTGTCCAGGGTGTACCCCGCTGTAGCAGTTCGGATGGGTGGGTGGAGCACAGAAGGACGGCAGGCCAGAACTGAGTTCACAAAGCCTTTTTATTTTAGCTTTTCAGCCTTAACTATACACATATACACACACACACACTCCCGTTGTCTGGTTGGGGAGAAAGCCTGCTCTGCTCTCGCTCTCTTCCTTAAATAGGGTGTGGTCACTGGGGAAGACACACAAACACATTAATCAACCTCAGGTGCAGTGATTCTGCCACTTACCTTCCCGACTCCGCCATCCGGTCACAGACCGATGCTTGGCCACACCCCCGCTGCCACATACCCCCCCTGTAGCCGTCTCCCCCCCCCCTTGACGGGAGAGGAAGTCCACCACGGCCATCTGCGCCCCCGGCCTGTGGATCACCTTGAAGTTGAAGGGTTGGAGTGCCAGATACCAATGGGTGATCCGCGCGTTGGCATCCTTCATGCGGTGGAGCCACTGGAGGGGCGTGTGGTCCAAACAGAGGGTGAAAGGGCGTCCCAGCAGGTAGTAACGGAGGGCAAGGACCACCCACTTGATCGCTAGGCACTCCTTTTCAATGGTGCTGTAGCGCCCCTCACGCACCGACAGCTTCCTACTGATATACAACACTGGGCGGCCCTCCCCCTCCACCTCCTGGGACAAAACAGCCCCCAGCCCTCTGTCCGACGCATCCGTCTGTAACATAAAGGGGAGAGAAAAGTCAGGGGAGTGTAAAAGTGGCCCCCCACACAGTGCAGCCTTTACCTCAGAAAAAGCCCGCTGGCATTGCTCCGTCCACTAGACTGGATCTAGTGCCCCCTTTTTAGTCAGATCAGTCAGCAGGCTGGTGACATCTGAATAGTTAGGTATAAACCTACGATAATAGCCAGCCAGCCCCAGGAACTGTCTCACCCCCTTTTTGGTCTTGGGCCTCGGGCAGGCTGCAATTGCCGCTGTCTTGTTAATTTGGGGACGCACCTGCCCGTTGCCCAAGTGGAAGCCCAGATACCGTACTTCCACCCGCCCAATCGCACACTTCTTCAGGTTGGCTGTGAGACCCGCTCACCTCAGCGACCTAAGGATGGCCCTCAGATGTTGGAGGTGCCTCGGCCAGTCATTACTATAGATAATGATATCGTCGAGGTAAGCGGCCACATAGGTGGCGTGGGGGCGGAGGACCCTATCCATCAGCCGCTGAAATGTAGCGGGCACCCCAAACAGCCCAAAAGGAAGTGTGACAAACTGGTGTAAGCCGAATGGTGTGGAAAAGGCCGTTTTTTCTCGGGATAATGTAGTCAAGGGGATCTGCCAATAACCCTTTGTTAAATCCAGTGTCGAGTAAAAGCGAGGTGTGCCTAGTCGATCGAGCAACTCATCAATACAAGGCATTGGGTACGCATCGAATTTAGACACCGCGTTGACTTTCCTATAGTCTACACAGAACCGGACCGACCCGTCGGCCTTAGCTACCAAGACCACCAGGCTGCTCCAGTCACTGTGGGACTCCTCGACGATGCCCATTTCGAGCATGGCCTCGAGTTCTTCCCGAACCACTTTTTTCTTGTGTTCCGGTAGCCTGTAAGGGCGGCTATGCACTACCACCCCCGGGGGCATCTCAATGTGGTGCTCTATGAGGTTGGTGCGGCCGGGCAGGGGTGAGAATACGTCCGAAAACTCAGTCTGCAACTGGGCAACCTCCGCGAGTTGGGTTGGGGAGAGGTGGTCTCCACAGGGGACCGGAGAGGTACGTGATGCCAATGTTCCCTTTTGAACCTCTGACCCCAGCTCCGCCTTCTCCGGAACTACCGACACCAACGCCACGGGGACCTCCTTGTTCCAGAGTTTGAGCAGATTGAGGTGGTAAACCTGTAATGCCCCACCCCTGTCTGTTTGCCTCACCTCATAGTCAACGTCCCCGACTCACCGTGTGACCTCAAAGGGTCCTTGCCACTTGACGACTAATTTGGAGCTCGATGTGGGCAACAGTACGAGTACTTTATCTCCCGGTGCACACTCCCTGAGGCGCGTACCTTTGTCGTACAGGCAGGTTTGTCGTTCTTGGGCCTGCCGCAAATTCTCCTGAGTTAGGTGGGCGAGTGTGTGGAGTTTTGCGCACAGGTCAATAATGTATTGGATTTCATTTTTACTTTGTGAAGGTCCCTCCTCCCAATTTTCCCACAGCACATCTAGAATGCCGTGCAGCTTACGCCCGTATAACAATTCAAACAGGGAGAACCCCGTGGAGGCTTGTGGGACCTCTCGCACTGAAAACAACAAGGGTTCGAGCCACTTATCCCAATTATGTGCGTCCTCATTTACGAATTTTTTAATTATATTCTTGAGGGTGCGATTGAACCGTTCAACTAAACCGTCCGTTTGTGGGTGATACACGCTCGTGCGGATCGGCTTAATACCCAACAACCTATACAGTTCATTTAGTGTACATGACATAAAGGCGGTGCCTTGGTCAGTCAGAATCTCTTTCGGGATTCCAACTCGGGAGATGACGCGGAAGAGCGCCTCTGCAATACTGCGAGCTGAGATATTGCGAAGAGGCACCGCTTCCGGGTATTGCGTTGCATAGTCCACCAGAACTAATATAAAGCAGTACCCTCGTGTTGACCGATCTAATGGCCCGACAAGATCCATCCCAATTCTTTCGAACGGGGTCTCGATTAATGGGAGAGGGCGCAAAGGCGCTTTTGGAATGGCCACTGGATTTACTAACTGGCATTCGCGGCACGCAGTACACCACCTACAGACATTGCCGGCCTGGCCAATAGAACCGGGCCATTATTCAGGCTAGTGTCTTATCCTGTCCTAAGTGTCCAGCCATGGGATTAAAGTGAGCCACCTGGAATACCAATTCCCGGCGGCTCTTCGGAATCAACAGCTGCATGACTTGTTCTTTAGTCTGAGTGTCCTGCGTCACTCGGTATAATCTATCCTTTATAATTGCGAAGTAGGGGAAGGATGGGGTGGCGTTTGGCTGGAGCATTTGACCATCGATTACTCTCACCTGGTCAAATGCATGCTGCAGAGTCTCGTGTCGCGACTGCTCTAATGGAAAATCCGTGAGGGATTCCCCAATAGAGAGAGGAGGAGCTGGCGGCTCCTCACTTTGACACGGAGCTGATGTAGACGGCTCTGTGACAGCTGCTCCCGCCAACGCGACACCAGAACCTTCCCTTATTAAACTACGGCAGGACCCACTCTTCACTAGGTGACTCATTAATTCCCCAAATCCCGGCCAATCCGTCCCCAAAATTATCGAGTGGGTAAGGCGAGGATTAACCGCCGCCTTCACTATAAATTTTCCCCTCGAAAAAAGATGTGGACCAACACTAGAGGGTAGTTGTGAACATCCCTGTGCACACACAACACCTTCACCAATTGTGCTCCCCCCAATGCCTCATCTTGCACCAGGTTTTGGTGGATTGAGGTCTGATTACAACCAGAATCCACCAACGCTTGATGTGTATCCCCTTGGATACTCACCGGTATGCGATACGCTCCGGCCCGATCAAGGGCGGCTCCTGGCGCATCGGGGATCCAAACCACCGCGCCCACCTCCATTACCGAGCACTGCTGTTGGAGGTGGCCCGGTTCCCCACAGCGCCAGCAAACCGGCCCGGGCTTCCTCTCTGCACTGGTGCTCTGGGGCTCACTCACCTGAGGGGGGGGGGGAGAGACAGACACAGAAGGGAGAAACGAGAGGGCACCGTGGGTGCGGCGGCCGGCTGGGGTGGGGCCGGCTCCCGCCTCCACGGTGGGGGAACGGGGCGAGGATGAGACACAGGAGGAGAGGGAGAGAGAGAAGAGAGGGGAGGAGAGGTTGTCTGCTGTCCTGCCGTTGAGACAACCGTCAAATGGTCCTCCGCCAGCTCGATTGCCTGATCCAGTGACGCCGGACGGTGGCACTGGACCCACTCTGCAGCTCCGGCTGGTAGACACGCGATGAACTGCTCCAGCGCCACCTGGTCGATGATCCCCTCGGCGTCGCGGTTGTCGGCCCTCAACCACGGCCCGCAGACATCCCAGAGTTGCTGGCCAAACGCGAATGGCCGGCCGACTTCATCCAAGCGCAAAGCGCGGAAGCGCTGCCGTTGTTGCTCGGGGGTGCGCCCCACAAGCTGGAGGACGGCCCGGCGAAGGTCCGCATAGGCCAGCCGGCGGTCGGTGGGGAGCTGTAGCGCAGCCAGCTGCACCTCTCCCATTAGCAGGGGGAGGAGGCGTGCCGCGCGCTGTTCCATCGGCCACCCTGAGGTCTCAGCCACCTGCTCAAAGAACGTGAGGAAGTCCTCGGGGTCGTCCTGAAGGCCCATCTTCGTCAGGGTGAAGGGGGGCGGCCCCGCGGCGGTGGACCCCGCCGACGCGAAGAGGTGCCGGAACTCCTGTCGCTCTTCCTGCTGAGCCAGCACCAGGGCCTCGAACCACTGTTCCTGTTCCTTCCGGAGGGTGACTAGTGCCTGGTGCTGGCTTTGCTGGGCCATGGCGAGGGCGTGGACCAGCTCAGCGAAAGGGGAGGACTCCATGGGGCTGTTCTGCTTCGGCGCTCCAAATCCCAGGTTTCGGCACCACTGTAGCAGTTCGGATGGGTGGGTGGAGCACAGAAGGATGGCAGGCCAGAACTGAGTTCACAAAACCTGTTTATTTTAGCTTTTCAGCCTTAATTATACACATATACACACACACACTCCCGTCATCTGGTTGGGGAGAGAGCCCGCTCTACTCTCACTCTCTTCCTTAAATAGGGCGCGGTCACTGGGGAAGACTCACAAACACATTAATCAACCTCAGGTGCAGTGATTCTGCCACTTACCTTCCCCGACTCCACCCTCCGGTCACAGACTGACGCTTGGCCACGCCCCCGCTGCCACACCCGCCTTTCGCCCATAGTCAGCTGGGATAGGCTCCAGCTTGCCTCCGACCCTGTAGAACAGGATAAAGCGGCTAGAGATAATGAGATTAAATAATTATTATACTACATTACTTGTAACCCTGAGTCGATCTTTAGTAAAAGTGAACCTTTAATAAACAACACCTTATAATCTGCTGTAAATCTGATTTACCTGGATAGTGAACTCAGATTAAAAAGGACAAATAAGTGATTTACACCCACAGACTAAATAATAGACATGTAATGATTTATAAAGTACTTTTGGAGCTTGATCTTTCATACATACATACACACTCCTGTACTTAGATAATTTTTAAAAAGACTAACTTAACAAGACTGACAGGTTTCCCAGAGTATGGAGACAAAAGTTGTAAATGTTTTTCAATAATTACCTTCTGAAGTTTATAAATCTGTTCAGGAAATTCCTCCATCATTGTTCAGACTCATACACAATGATCCGACCTCATCTTATATCTGTTTGGTTGGAGTTCTCATCCTTGGAGAACCATTACATTAGTAGACTCTTTTATCCACAGCAATATACAACAAGCAGGGACCTGACACAGGGCTCCTGGAGCAGAGAGGGTAAAGGGCCTCGCTCAAGGGCCCGACAATGGCAGCTTGTCAGCTTGCTATGACCTTCAGATCAGTAACCCCAAGCCTTAACCACTGAGCTACCACTACCCCCAGCGGTGAGCATCTGGAAATCAAAATCCATAAGATGTGACATTAGCTTTCAGATGCTTGTTGTTGTCTTTGAGGGTGAGGTGAGGGTTCGGGTTAATTTCCTGACTCTCTGGAGAATAAACACGAGCTGAGTAATTACATGAGAGTCAGGGACTCGATCCTGGTGCAGAAACTGAAGAAAACTCTTGATGTTTAAGAAATCACGGTGTTAGAACTGCAGAGTGGCTCTGTGTGAGAGAAATAATCAACTGTTTCTCATTTTACCCAGTTTTATTTTCATAAAGGAGTTGAGTGGAGAGATGAACAGAATCCCAGACAGAGGGACAAAGCTGAAGACACTGAGAGGAGGTCTGAGATCAGTGTGATGGAGGGAGATCTGAGATCAGTGTGATGGAGGGAGATCTGAGATCAGTGTGACAGAGGGAGATCTGAGATCAGTGTAACCGAGGGAGATCAGAAATCAGTGTGAGGGAAGGAGATCTGAGATCAGTGTGATGGAGGGAGATCTCAGTTCAGTGTGACGGAGGGAGATCTGAGATCAGTGTGATGGAGGGAGATCTGAGATCAGTGTGATGGAGGGAGATCTGAGATCAGTGTGATGGAGGGAGATCTGAGATCAGTGTAACGGAGGGAGATCTGAAATCAGTGTGACGGAGGGAGATCTGAGATCAGTGTGACGGAGGGAGATCTGAGATCAGTGTGATAGAGGGAGATCTGAGATCAGTGTGCTGGAAGGAGATCTGAGATCAGTGTGACGGAGGGAGATCTGAGATCAGTGGGATGAAGGGAGATCTGAGATCAGTGTGATGGAGGGAGATCTGAGATCAGTGTGATGAACGGAGATCTGAGATCAGTGTGCTGGAAGGAGATCTGAGATCA
Organism: Neoarius graeffei; assembly: GCF_027579695.1. Taxonomy (NCBI): domain Eukaryota; kingdom Metazoa; phylum Chordata; class Actinopteri; order Siluriformes; family Ariidae; genus Neoarius; species Neoarius graeffei. The sequence continues at coordinate 56,218,448 of NC_083594.1, read as the reverse complement.
GTGTGATGGAGGGAGATCTGAGATCAGTGTGATGAATGGAGATCTGAGATCAGTGTGCTGGAAGGAGATCTGAGATCAGTGTGACGGAGGGAGATCTGAGATCAGTGTGACGGAGGGAGATTTGAGATCAGTGGGATGAAGGGAGATCTGAGATCAGTGTGATGGAGGGAGATCTGAGATCATTGTGATGGAGGGAGATCTGAGATCAGTGTGATGGAGGGAGATCTGAGATCAGTGGGATGAAGGGAGATCTGAGATCAGTGTGCTGGAAGGAGATCTGAGATCAGTGTGACGGAGGGAGATCTGAGATCAGTGTGATGGAGGGAGATCTGAGATCATTGTGATGGAGGGAGATCTGAGATCAGTGGGATGAAGGGAGATCTGAGATCATTGTGACGGAGGGAGATCTGAGATCAGTGTGACGGAAGGAGATCTGAGATCAGTGTGATGTAGGGAGATCTGAGATCAGTGGGATGAAGGGAGATCTGAGATCAGTGTGACAGAGGGAGATCTGAGATCAGTGGGATGAAGGGAGATCTGAGATCAGTATGATGGAGGGAGATCTGAGATCAGTGTGACGGAGGGAGATCTGAGATCATTGTGATGGAAGAAGATCTGAGATCAGTGTGACGGAAGGAGATCTGAGATCAGTGTGACGGAGGGAGATCTGAGATCAGTGTGATGGAGGGAGATCTGAGATCATTGTGATGGAGGGAGATCTGAGATCAGTGTGATGGAGGGAGATCTGAGATCAGTGTGACGGAAGGAGATCTGAGATCATTGTGATGGAGGGAGATCTGAGATCATTGTGACGGAGGGAGATCTGAGATCATTGTGACGGAGGGAGATCTGAGATCAGTGTGATGGAGGGAGATCTGAGATCAGTGTGACGGAGGGAGATCTGAGATCATTGTGATGGAGGGAGATCTGAGATCAGTGTGACGGAAGGAGATCTGAGATCAGTGTGACGGAGGGAGATCTGAGATCAGTGTGACGGAGGGAGATCTGAGATCAGTGTGACGGAGGGAGATCTGAGATCAGTGTGATGGAGGGAGATCTGAGATCAGTGTGACGGAAGGAGATCTGAGATCAGTGTGACAGAGGGAGATCTGAGATCAGTGTGATGGAGGGAGATCTGAGATCAGTGTGACGGAAGGAGATCTGAGATCAGTGTGATGGAGGGAGATCTGAGATCAGTGTGATGGAGGGAGATCTGAGATCAGTGGGATGAAGGGAGATCTGAGATCAGTGGGATGAAGGGAGATCTGAGATCAGTGTGACAGAGGGAGATCTGAGATCAGTGTGATGGAGGGAGATCTGAGATCAGTGTGATGGAGGGAGATCTGAGATCAGTGTGATGGAGGGAGATCTGAGATCAGTGTGACAGAGGGAGATCTGAGATCAGTGTGATGGAGGGAGATCTGAGATCAGTGTGATGGAGGGAGATCTGAGATCAGTGTGATGGAAGGAGATCTGAGATCAGTGTGACAGAGGGAGATCTGAGATCAGTGTGATGGAGGGAGATCTGAGATCAGTGTGACGGAAGGAGATCTGAGATCAGTGTGATGGAGGGAGATCTGAGATCAGTGTGACGGAAGGAGATCTGAGATCAGTGTGATGGAGGGAGATCTGAGAAAAGTGAAAATAATAATAATACAGGTTATATAAAATAATTACACACTTTTGATGGTTTACATTACACACACACACACACACACACACACACACACACACACACACACACACCTGTACTTACATAATTTTTTAAATGACTAACTTAACAAGACTGACAGGTTTCCCAAAGCATGGAAACAAAAGTTTGAAATGTTTCTCATTAATTGCATTCTGAAGTTTCTAAATCACTATCAGGTGATTATTTCACACTGAGCCGCTCTCAAACACACTGTCACTCTGTGTTTAGTGCACTAAGTACACTCCATATGATAGCTGTTAGAATGGAGAGTTTATAATCCTGCACAGTAGCAGTGTGATGATCAGATCACAAAAGCATCTGGGTTTGCTGACGGTGCAGTGGCTGGATGTTTTATGTCCCGGGCCTCCCTCATGTCTGGGTTCTCTTCTGGCTCTCCCTTTTAGTTATGAGGTCATAGTTAGTCTCGCCAGAGTCCCTGCTTGCACTCAGCGCAAAATGTACACTGTTCTTACTCTAAGTGACATTGGGCATACCCAACAACCTGTGTTCTCTCTCTCTCTCTCTCTCTCTCCTTACACATGTCACTCCTGAGACACCAGTCATGCTGAACCTCTCCTGCTCCTCAGACCTGCCTGATCCATCCTGATGCTCTACTTCTGGCTGGAGTCTCATCACATCGCTCCTGTAGAGGACGGCCCCATATGGACAGTCGAAAGACACACTTGGAAGTTGCTCTGGACTCTTACAGTAATGCTTTTATGGCTGAGGACTACAGTTGTCTCGCTAACTTTAGGACTGCAGTTGTCATGAACAGTTTTACACTCAAGTTTCCATCAGTGAACAGTTGATAACTTCAACAAAACAGACTTCCTGTTAAACTATAATGAATTTTCTGGTGACACAGTTGTACTTTGTGACTCTATAGGACACAGTTATAGAAGTGAGTTATTTATAATCACGCTATCTGTTATCACCCAGATGGGGATGGGTTCCATTAAGAGTCTGGTTCCTCTTGAGGTTTCTTCCTTGTGTCGTTTCAGGGAGTTTTTCCTCACCACCCCCACCTCAGGTTTGCTCACTGGGGATAAATAAATTTATTAGGGATAAAATTAGCCCATGTTTAAAGCCTTTAATTTTCTGTTAAGCTGCTTTGTGACAGTGTCTGTTGTTAAAGGCACGATACAAATAAACCGACTTAATTTACAGAGAGAGAGAGAGAGAGAGAGAGAGAGAGAGAGAGAGAGAGAGAGAAAGGAACCTCATGCTATCGTCAATTATTACTGCTCAAGTTAAAGTCTAATCTGTCTGAGTCACATTAATCTCTCTCTCTCTCTCACACACACACAAACAAACAATGAGTTCCATCACCCACCGAGTGCCTGTCCACAGGGGGGCAGCAGTGAGCTGAGAGACACAGGGGTCAGCAGGACCACAAGCATTACTGCATCAAGGGCAACTCAGTGTATCTTTTTTTTGTTGACCCTTTTTCATTTCTGTTTCCGGTTGAGAGTACGCCGTGTGCATTCAGTGTGATGGAGGGAGATCTGAGATCAGTGGGATGAAGGGAGATCTGAGATCATTGTGATGGAGGGAGATCTGAGATCAGTGTGACAGAGGGAGATCTGAGATCAGTGTGACAGAGGGAGTTTTCTCTTTTGTTTATCTTTTTTGTGTTTGTGTAGTTTGATGTTTGTTTTTGTTTGAATGTTTTGTTCGCCGGTTGTGGTGTAGCTCCAGACCCAGTTTTGGGTGTCGGTTCCCTCCAGGCCTTGGTTCGCCATGGGTGGTGCCTGTGCTCCTCGCTATGGACTGTAGTGAGCTCGTTGCTCATTTTGACATCATGGTTGTCCCGTGGTCTGTGCGGCGGTGCTTTACTGCTTGGCATGGTGTTCTGAGCAATGTTGATCGGTGGCATCACGGTGGCTGTGCAGGCAGTTTGGGACATACCAGCGCTCTGCGTGGCGGTGCGTCTGTGTTCGCTTTGTGGATCCATGGCGTGGTGTTCCAGGTGATGTTGCCCAGTGCCGTCGCGGCGGCTGTGCTGGCGGTGTGGGACTTGTTTTTGTGCGTCTTTTGGTGGGACTGTGGCTACCATTGGAATGACATCCTGACCTTTATTTGGTGGACTTTTTTTTCCCCGATGGTTGTGAAGTGATCTTGGTTTTTGAGAAAGGCGCTATATAAATTGAATGTATTATTATTATTATTATTATTATCTGTATCTGTGGTTTAGGGCACGCCCACAGGGGACTGATGATGGATTGTTTGTGATGTTCATATTTTTCTTTTTCCTTTCTGCTTCTTTTTGCAGTTTGTTTATTTTATAACTGACTTTTATTCTCAAGACCTTTTTTTAGCTATCACTCATTCCTCCACTCATCTACAGCATGAAGATGAGACCGCAACTACAATTCTGGTGAACTTCAGTTATATAATACAGGAGTGTGTGTGTGTGTGTGTGTGTGTGTGTGTGTGTGTGTGTGTGTGTGTGTGTGTGTAATCTGCAGCAGCCAGTCTGACCGGTTGGAAGAAAAAAAAAACAATAGGCGAGGTTAGCCTTTGTACACAAACACACTTCCATCATCACCATACATGTCAACCTTTGGTCAATCAAACCTGTATAACCAACCTCCAAAATCCGTATTTCCCTTATAAAATCCGTATAAGATGCAAATTAAAATAATTTACCTAAAATTTGAATGATAATTAACAATGATATATCCCAGTTACTTTTTATTCAATATTAATAACAATAAACCTTCAGAATGAATACAAAGCTCCAATGTTTGACAAAAACACAAAAAGTGTTATCAGCGTAGTTATGAAGGAAATACTTTGTTGTTTGGAGACAGGTTTCACCGAGCGGCTATTATGCGCGAGACTTCATATTAGCCACAAAGTCAGGAAAATCTGTTCATAAAATTACGTTATAATGACCAAATACAATGAAAAGTATTTTTCCAGTCTCACCTGTGAAAGGTAACCCCATGTGATCTTGTTTGGACGGTAAACCTGTTGGTACAGTTAAACGCAGCACATGAATGAGGCATCTTTATTCTCGGCTACTGTCTAGACGCTATACCAGAGACGGGTGAACAATCTCCACTTTGCCACATCCAATATGGCGGTGAGGATGACGTATGATTCTACACAGAAGGCGTCGTCTATCTTTATATGTCTATGACTTCACGGTTGGCGGGATTCTCGCAATGCGGTGTGCGCATGATCAAAAGTGGAACGAAGTCTTGCTACCACAAGATAACGCGCAATTTCATAAGACTCTTTACTGGCTGTCTGTGGTGTACAGTATGTTTGTAAATGTTATGCGCTCTTTTATCATCGTGGGAATTGATTATAGCGCTAAATAAATATTGAAGTTTTTTTTAAAGAATCCGTATAACTTTATTTATACGCCTGTATACTACGTTTATTGAATCAAATCTGTATAAAATACGGACATTCCGTATAGGTTGACATGTATGCATCACCATCATCATCACCATCATCATCACCTCTTTGTGTGTGAGGAACGTCCCAAAGAGATCAGAAGAACAGAACAGTTACAGCAGCAGTGATCGGTGTGTGGAGTTCAGGGTGTAAATGAGCTTCTGATTTGTTTCTCTTCTGTTTTGTTTTTTCTGGACCAGTCTGGTTCCATTTACTTTGGGTTTTGTTGTATACAGTGTGCTCTCTCTCTCTCTCTCTCTCTCTCTCTCTCTCTCTTTCTCTCTCTGTGTTTGAGACATTGCATTATTTATTCAGTAATTTAATATTTTAATTATGATGTAAATTTACCGATGAACGTAGAGTCACTTGTGTCATTATAAAATAAGCACAGGTTAGTTCATTAAGTCCGAGTGTGTGTCACCTCCTGCAGATCACACACACGCACTTTTCACTGGAGCTTCTTTTGCATGTTTGAACACAAGACTGTTATTTTTTACATATTTGCTATTCAAATATAACACACACACACACACACACACACACACACACACACACACACACACACACACACACACATCTGTCCCCTGTCTGTCTTATTTGAATATACAAATGAAACCTAATGCAGTGTTTTTCAACCTTTTTTGGGCCACAGCACGTTTTGATGTTGATGAAACCCCACAGCACTCCGTCATCCCAAACATCACTGAATAAAGCATTAGGAATGAATCACAGTGTGTAAACTCATAAGGTCTTATAGTTTCACACTCACTCAGTGCGAATCCTGGCTCTGTGTTGATGATCATGAAGCTGATGTCCTGGCAGGAACTGATGAAACACACACACGATGCTCTTCCTCACCTGCTCTCAGTCATTCTGTGTTTTTAGTTTTTATTTCAGTGAGAATTGAAAAGTCAAATTCACACACATCCAGAGTTCACACAGAACTGAGAGAGCTCTGTTTGTCATGATGGGAAACTCTTTGGTGCAGTCAACCAAAAACTGATCAAAGTGAGATCATACGTAGCTCTATTTTAAACCACAGTCTTGTCTCAGTTCAGTTAGTTTCTCTTGCACCAGACTGAAAAACTCCTGCTGAGCTGATTGGGTTCCGAACCCAGTGAAGTGATCAGGTGGAGGCTGAGGGGGAATAAAAAAGGAAATGTCTCCTCAAGCGTTTTTAAATCCTTACCTGTTATCCTACCCAGCGCAGCAGTGTTGACCTGTCCCTGCTGTTTTTGGGCGAACATTTCAGCAGTGGCCCTTTCTAGATGTTGGTGCCAGAGGGAGGCCTTTGAACAGAATGTTCTGATTTTGTCTGCGCTTGTGAGCAGAGTTTGGCTTCGGTCTTGAATGTGTGTATTCAGTTCATTCAGAACTGTGAGCCTTGCACACTGTTCATCAGTTGGAAGTAGCTTTGCGTCATCGCACTTCTCATCAGTTAAAAAGGATTTCAGTTCCTCCCTCGACTCGGACATGCAGGCCAGCACTTTCCATGAAACAACCATCGGACCTCTGTGTGGAGCAGTAAGGCCCGATGCTCCGCTCCTGTCTCCTCATATAAAGTTGCGAGGAGTTGCTTTTCAGAGGTCTTGTTGAGAAAAAGTTTACCAAACACCTGACACCATCCAACACCTTAACAAGGTCTACTGGGACAGTCTTGGGAACAAGAGCCTCACGGTGTGTGACCAACAACATCTGGGTTTATAACGAAGCCATTGGTGCATGCAGTGGTGATAACTGCAAACACTGGTGCAGTTGTCCCACTGAAGTCCTCTTTGTTGCAGATCCACTGAAGAGACCTGAAAAATTTCCTCCCCTGGTGTTTTTTCAGGTGATGCATTGGGGGAAAAAAAAAGGAAATTTTCTCCGATGGTGTCTCCATCCACAATAGTGCACTGTGGGAAAATTCTTGGGCACATCCATGGATGACTTACAGGACAGATTTCCCACTGGAACACATCTTCTCCAAAGCAACTGTAGCAAGTGTTCTAGGTGGGTGGAGCACAGAAGCACGGCAGGCCAGAATTGAGTTCTCAAAAGCTCGTTTATTGTAGCTTTTCAGCTTTTAACTACACACATACACACACCTATCCACACAAGTATCCAGGTTGGGAGTAGCCCCCTTCCTCCGCTCTCCCTCTCCTCTTATAGGGCACAGTCACTGGGGAAGACACACAAACACAGGTTAATTCCCGGCAGGTGCAGTGATTCCGCCACTTACCTTCCCTGACTCTGCCCTCCATTCACAGACTGACACTTGACCACGCCCCCGCTGCCACATACCCCCACCGCCCGACTCAGGCCAGGCAGCCGTCCGGCCTGCAGCTGACTCCCCCCCCCCTTGACAGGAGAGGAAGTCCGCCACAACCATCTGCGCCCCCGGCCTGTGGACCACCTCGAACTTAAATGGCTGGAGTGCCAGATACCAATGGGTGATCTGCGCATTGGCATCCTTCATGCAGTGGAGCCACTGCAGGGGCACGTGGTCCGACCAGAGGGTGAAAGGGCGCCCCAGCAGATAGTAGCGGAGGGCGAGAACCGCCCACTTGATGGCAAGGCATTCCTTCTCTATGGTGCTGTACCTACCCTCGCGCACTGACAGCTTGCGGCTGATGTACAGCACTGGACGGTCCTCCCCCTCCACCTCCTGGGACAGAACAGCCCCCAGCCCTCTGTCCGATGCATCCGTCTGTAAAACAAAGGGGAGAGAAAAGTCATGGGAGTGTAACAGTGGCCCCCCACACAGTGTAGCCTTTACCTGAGAGAAAGCCCGCTAGCATTGCTCCGTCCACTGGACCGGATCTGGTGCCCCCTTTTTAGTGAGATCAGTCAGCGGGCTGGTGACATCCGAATATCTCATCTCATCTCATCTCATCTCATTATCTCTAGCTGCTTTATCCTTCTACAGGGTCGCAGGCAAGCTGGACCCTATCCCAGCTGACTACGGGCGAAAGGCGGGGTACACCCTGGACAAGTCGCCAGGTCATCACAGGGCTGACAGACGTCCGAATAATTAGGTATAAACCTACGATAATAGCCAGCCAGCCTCAGGAACTGCCTCACCCCCTTTTTGGTCTTGGGCCTCGGGCAGGCCGCAATCGCTGCTGTCTTATTGATTTGGGGACGCACCTGCCCATTGCCCAAGTGGAAGCCCAGATACTGTACTTCCACCCGCCCAATCGCACACTTCTTCGGGTTGGCTGTGAGCCTCGCTCGCCCTCAGCGACCCCAGGATGGCCCTCAGGTGTTTTAGGTGCTGCAGCTAGTCATTACTATAAATAATAATGTCATCTAAGTATGCGGCCGCATAGGTGGCGTGGGGGCGGAGGACCCTGTCCATAAGCCGCTGAAACATAGCGGGCGCCCCAAACAGCCCAAACAGAAGCGTGACGAACTGGTGTAAGCCAAACGGTGTGGAAAAGGCCGTTTTCTCTCGGGATAGTGGAGTCAAGGGGATCTGCCAATATCCCTTTGTCAAATCCAGTGTCGAATAAAAACGAGCCGTGCCTAGTCGATCGAGCAACTCGTCAATATGAGGCATTGGGTACGCGTCAAATTTAGACACCGCATTGACTTTTCTATAGTCCACACAGAACCAGACCGACCCATCGGTCTTGGGAACCAAGACCACCGGACTGCTCCAGTCACTGTGGGACTCCTCGACAATGCCCATTTCGAGCATGGCCTCGAGTTCTTCCCGAACCACCTTTTTCTTGTGTTCGGGCAGTCTGTAAGGGCGGCTGCACACTACCACCCCCGGGGTCGTCTCAATGTGGTGTTCTATGAGGTGGGTGCGGCCGTTCAGGGGCGAGAACACGTCAGAAAATTCTGTTTGCAACCGGGCGACCTCCATGAGCTGGGTCGGGGAGAGGTGGGCTCCACAGGGGACCGGAGCGGTGGGTGATGCCGATTTTCCCTTTTGAACCTCCGGCCCCAGCTCCGCCTTCTCTGGAACCACCGACACCAGCGCCACGGGGACCTCCTCGCTCCAACGTTTTAACAGATTGAGGTGGTATACCTGTAACGCCCCACCCCTGTCCGTTCGCCTCACCTCATAGTCGATGTCCCTGACTCGCCGTGTGACCTCAAAGGGTCCTTGCCACCTGGCGATTAATTTAGAGCTCGATGTGGGCAATAACATGAGTACTTTGTCTCCCGGTGTGAATTCCCTAAGGTGCTTGCCCCTGTTGTACAGGCGGACTTGACGTTCTTGAGCCTGCCGCAAATTCTCCTGGGTTAGGTGTGTGAGTGTGTGGAGTTTTGTGCGCAGGTCAATAACGTATTGAATTTCATTTTTGCACGGGGAAGGTCCCTCCTCCCAATTTTCCCGCAGCACATGTAGGATGCCATGTGGCTTACGCCCATATAATAATTCAAATGGGGAGAACCCCGTGGAGGCTTGTGGGACCTCTCGCACTGTGAAAAGCAGGGGTTCGAGCCATTTATCCCAGTTACGTGTGTCCTTGCTTGCAAATATTTTAATTATGTTTTTGAGTGTGCAATTAAACCGTTCGACTAAGCCATCCGTTTGTGGGTGATAAACGCTGGTGCCGCTCGGCTTGATTCCCAATAACCCATACAGTTCACGCAGTGTGCGTGACATGAACGTAGTGCCTTGATCAGTCAGAATCTCTTTGGGGATTCTGACTCGGGAGATAACGTGGAAGAGCGCTTCCGCAATACTACGTGTGGAGATATTGCGAAGCGGCACTGCTTCCGGATATCGCGTTGCATAGTCCACCAGAACTAAAATAAAGCGATACCCTCGTGTTGACCAATCTAATGGCCCGACGAGATCCATCCCAATTCTTTCAAACGGGGTCTCGATTAATGGTAGAGGGCGCAAAGGCACTTTTGGAATGGCCACTGGATTTACTAACTGGCATTCGCGGCATGCCGTACACCACCTACAGACACCGCCGCGAATCCCTGGCCAATAGAACCGGGCCATTATTCGGGCTAGTGTCTTATCCTGCCCTAAGTGTCCAGCCATGGGATTAAAGTGAGCCACCTGGAATACCAATTCCCGGCGGCTCTTTGGGATCAAAAGTTGGGTTATTTGTTCCTTAGTTTGAGTGTCCTGCGTCACTCGGTATAACCTATCCTTAATAATGGAAAAATAGGGGAAGGACGGGGTGGTCTTTGGCTGAAGAGTTTGACCATCGATTACTCTCACTTGGTCAAACGCATGCCGCAGAGACTTGTCTCGCAATTGCTCTAACGGAAAATCCGCGAGGGATTCCCCGAGAGAGGGAGGAGGAGCTTGCTGCTCCTCACTCTGACGCGGAGCTGACGTAGACGGCTCTGTGACAGCTGCTCCTGCCAATGCCACTCCGGGACCTCCCCCCGCTAAACTACGGCAGGACCCACTCTTCACTAAGTGCGTCATTAAATCCCGAAATCCCAGCCAATCAGTCCCCAAAATTATAGAGTGGGTGAGGCGAGGATTAACCGCCGCCTGAACTCTAAATTTCTCCCCTCGAAACAGAATGTGGACCGACACTAAAGGGTAGTTGTGAACATCCCCATGCACACACAACACCTTCACCAATTGTGCTCCCCCAATGCCTCGTTTTGCACCAGGCTTTGGTGGATTGAGGTCTGATTACAGCCGGAGTCCACCAAAGCCTGATACGTATCCCCTTGGATACTCACCGGTATGCAATACGCTCCGGCCCGATCGAGGGCGGTTCCTGGCACGTCTGGGATCCGGACCACCGTGCCCACCTCCATCGCCAAGCACTGATGCTGGAGGTGCCCCGGCTCCCCGCAGCGCCAGCACACCGGCCCAGGCTCTCTCTCTGCACCGATGTTCCGGATATCACTCACCTGAGGGGGGGAAGACACAGACATGGAAGTAGGAAATGGTAGGACACCGTGGGTGCGGCTAGCCGGCTGGGGTGGAGCCGGCCCCCGCCTCCGCGGTGGGGGAATGGGGTGAGGGAGAGGAACAGAAGGGGAGAGAGAGGGAGAGGGGAGGGGAGAAGGGGAGACACGCTGTCCTGCCGTTGGAACGGCCGCCATATGGTCCTCCGCCAGCTCAATGGCCTGATCCAGCGACGCCGGGCGATGGCACTGGACCCATTCCGCAGTTCCTTCTGGAAGTCGAACTGCTCCAGCGCCACCAGATCGATGATCTCCTCGGCGTCATGGTTGTCAGCCCTCAGCCACGGGCGGCAGGCGATCTTCCTGCTGCGCGAGCACCAGGGCCTCGAACCTTTGCTCCTGTTCTTCCTGGAAGGCGACCAGCGCCTGGTGCTGGCTCTGTTGGGCCGTGGCGAGGGCATGGATCAGGTCCTTGAAGGGGGAGGACTCCATGGGGCTGTTCTCTCCTGCGCTCCGTCCCGGGTTTCTGCACCACTGTAGCAAGTGTTCTAGGTGGGTGGAGCACAGAAGCACGGCAGGCCAGAACCAAGTTCTCAAAAACTCGTTTACTGTAGCTTTTCAGCTTTTAACTACACACATACACACACCTACGCACACAAGTATCCAGGTTGGGAGTAGCTCCCTTCCTCCACTCTCCCTCTCCTCTTATAGGGCGCGGTCACTGGGGAAGACACACAAACACAGGTTAATTCCCGTCAGGTGCAGTGATTCCGCCACTTACCTTCCCTGACTCTGCCCTCCATTCACAGACCGACGCTTGACCACGCCCCCGCTGCCACAGCAACACTTTGGATGTCTGCAGATTTGTCAACACGTCTGGCAATTGTGTTATCTTTGGCAGTTTCTTTCACGACATCTGAACCAGCGTGGTGTTCACAGTGACTTTGTAAGCCAGGAATATTAATGACTCTGCCACAGTGTGTGGCTTTTTGAATTGGTCATGAGTTCAGCTCTTTGGTAGCTACATCAGAGATTCTCCTCAGATACACATGTAGTCTTTTCTAAGTGTGATCATACAAATGAAGAAACGAGTCTGTGTTGTTTTGGAGAGAGAGGTGTTTCTTTCACAGATGGTGTTTCAGTGTGTTAAGAACCATGGCACTGTTGGAGAACTCTGTATCGCCACCCTCACCTCATCTGGACACCAAAAGAGGGCTGTATAAAACCACTTCTCTTTAATTTCAGAAATGAAGCTGAGCTGATGATCTCCTACGACACACTGATGAACCAACTGAAGAGAAAAAGATCACAGTGACGGGAAAAACGGTTTCCCATAATCCTCATGGTGAAAAGTGAAATTCTCATAACACACACACACACACACACACACACAGAGCTATTTGTAAGAGAACATGCAGATATTGTCACAGAATATTACAATAACTTTAAAAAACTGGAATAAAAGTCTGAGTGAATAAAATCGTCACGAACACAAAACATGAAATAATGACTTATTGTTTGTTTCAACAGGAGGTGGTGTGTGTGTGTGTGTGTAAATGCAAGTGAGTCACAAACTGAGCATCTTGTTTTTGTAACCTGTTGAACGTCTCGACCAAGTGACATTAATCAAGTCAAAATGTCTCACACACACACACACAAAAGATAATGACATTTAATATTAAACTGGGTGGACTTGTATAACAGATAACAGACTGTATTGCTGACTGTGGTCCATCCCAGCTCTACACAGAAGTATTGGCACCCCTCTCACTTGTATACAGATATTATGCATTTGTGTCATGATTATTATAAAATTATGTAAAACTGTCCAATTGAATAAAGTAATAAATTAAAAATATAAATGTGAAATGGGTGGTGTGACTGTCAGTGTCATGAGGAAACACATCTAGCTGGAAATGCTGCTTAGAGAGCACTATTATCTAATCGAGACTAAAATAGGTGTTTACTCCTGTTACTCATGTGCATAGTATTACACATGGAAAGAAAAACAAGACAGAGGTGTGTGTGTGTGTGTGAGAGAGAGAGAGAGAGAGAGAGAGAGAGAGAGAGAGAGAGAGAGAGAGAGAGAGAGCACTATAAGCAGAATATCACAGGGTTGTGCAGAGGGAGAAGATTTATTTCCCTTCTAAACATCTATCATGATCAAACAGCTGTCATCTGTAAGTGTTAAAGGCAGGGGCGCAGATAGGATTTTTGAACTGGGGGGGACTGAGCTGTCAGCAAATGATTCCATTTTGTGTATATATATATATATATATATATATATATATATGTGTGTGTGTGTGTGTGTGTGTGTGTGTGTGTATATAAAAAAAAATCTCCTTCTCACCCCCGGTGGGGGGGTGGTATCCATGTCATCCTCAAGCTCGGGTCCTCTACCAGAGGCCTGGGAGTTTGAGGGTTCTGCGCAGTATCTTCGATGTTCCTAGGACTGCGCTCTTCTGGACTGAGGCTCTTCTTGTGTGTGTGTATATATATATATATATATATATATATATATATATATATATATATACACACTACCATTCCAGCAACTCTCACTCCAGTGTTCTAATGGTACAATGTGTTTGCTCATTGCCTCAGAAGGCTAATGGATGATTAGAAAACCCTTGTACAATCATGTTAGCACAGCTGAAAACAGTTGAGCTCTTTAGAGAAGCTATAAAACTGACCTTCCTTTGAGCAGATTGAGTTTCTGGAGCATCACATTTGTGGGGTCGATTAAATGCTCAAAATGGCCAGAAAAATGTCTCGACTATATTTTCTATTCATTTTACAACTTATGGTGGTAAATAAAAGTGTGACTTTTCATGGAAAACACAAAATTGTCTGGGTGACCCCAAACTTTTGAACGGTAGTGTGTATACATGTTATTTCACCTCCCTCACTGCCATCACCAGGAACTACCTGCAGGCCAGGACAATGATAACATTTTAACATAGCCTATGGAAATCCAAAGTTTACACATTATCATCACGCACAGAAATTGCAAAACTGCAAAACTAGTTTTAAAACCGCTAAGTTCTAACTGTTAACCATAGCGAGAGGCTGGGCTACGTGTGTGTGTGTAAAGTGTAAACCAGTGCATCCTGACTTTCTAACTATGCCTGTGTGTTGCGTGAGCGGCAGTCAGTCAACAACTCTTCGCAAAGTTTCCTTATGAAACAATATGCTCGCTGAAATTATGGCAGGGAACGCCAGATTAAACATTAAAACTGCCTTCTGAGCACTGTATCTACAGGCTACCACCGAAAGAAGGAGGCTACCAGAAAGGCATCTCTACTCCGTACGATTTTACTTTCACTACGACATTACTTTGAACAGACTATCAAAAAATTGCAAGGTGATATGATAAAGTAAGGCACAGTTTACTTACAGTCATTTTTTTTTTGAAAAAATGATGCAATCGTTTTCTGCCTTTTGGCACCCTTCATCATGCCATGTTGGGGTCCTGAACTAGGAGGCGCTGTCCCCGATATGCCTGTCAAACTTGTTGTGGGTAACCATAGCAACCAAGCTCGAGCTCGCAACCTGTGCAGTCTGCGCAGTTGCAACTACTGTATATATGTACCATACCTGTCAACTTTGAGGTTTGAAAAAAAGGGATGTTTCCCAGATTTTAACTCAAAATAAGGGAAAATTTTGGAAAGTCGAACTTTCCAGAAATTTCAGAAAGTCGGTAATCGAACTGACTTTTCTTCACAAAATTAAATTTGTCCTGCCATTTGGGCAAGTAGCGGCAATACACCTTTTTTGGTTTTGCCTCGCTCCTTTCTTTATTCATGTCTCTAGTCTCGCTGTCTACTGAAACTCGCTCCCTGAGGAAAGAATTACGACCATCTTTTAGTTTTGTGAGAAGTTCCGAGCAGTGACCTTGGTCAGACCATAGATTTACATAGAAGACTAGATGCCTCGTCCCCGTTGCCCATCCACGAAGTCGAACGTCCGCACATGGCGGCCATTTTACCTCAGACAGCTGGCTTACCCATTACATTATGTTGGTAGCGATATGTACTTTTCAGATGATCGTAACTTCCTCAAATTTCAATCGATATTCAAACGGTTTGGTTTGTTATATAAAAAAAAACAAACGGAAGTATGTATTTATGATATTAATGATGAATAATCATTTTATGTTTTAAAAAAAACGCATAGCTTGGCGAAAATATTTCAGTATCCTACAGACTGTAAGACAGGATGCATGCTGAAATTCCTCTGCTGTGAGAAGCCCAACACTGCATACTTATGGATAACTGCGGCCTTAGGACAAATAACCATACAATTTATTTCCAATTTTTAGTGAAAATATTTTTACATGTGATAGGGCCGTAGGGGAAGCTAAAGTTAAATACACAGCTTCCTCACTTCTGAAACTTCAGAAATACTTCATCCACCTCAAAAACCTAATGCACTCACAGCATAGCATAATAACAAATGCAAACTCACATCATAGCATAATAACAAATGCAAACTCACAGCATAGCATAATAACAAATATAAACTCACATCATAGCATAATAACAAATGCAAACTCACAGCATAGCATAATAACAAATGCACTGCCCGAGTAAGTAATAAAACAGTGACAGCGACTCACGGTAGTTTGTGACAAAAAAAAAGCATTTAATTAATCACATGTGGTTATACTTCCAAGGATAAAAAGATATCTTTACATTTACAAAAAGAACATTCAAAGCTGATTATCATGTCAAAGTCAATATATGTTAGCACAGAAGATTGAAATTTCATTTGACTAGGCTCCAATGTGCAGTTAAAATAAAACTAAACATACTGATATAAACATCTACAATTAAAACACACACAGACACACACACATCATCTTGTCATCAAAGTCAGTACTTTGATTTCCTGTAAATCATAATGTGAGTGCTGGGCTGGGCTTGCGGAAGTCTTCATACCCATAGGGTGTCTATGTTCATCCCCCTTGTCTGTGGTAAGATGGCCGCCCTGTGCGGATGTTCTGGAATACGCGGTGAGGAATCTAGCCTTCTATGTAAATCTATGGGTCAGACTAGCGCTATGGTTCTGACAGTCTTCTTCACAGACATGCAATTAAAATCAATGTGTAATTACTAGACTGCCACCTGCTGTCCTGGAGAGGGCGGGGACGTGAATTCATGGCCCGACTTCCTGCTGTAAACTCCTGTCAGAGGCGCGTCATGAATTCTGGACCTACCGACTTTTATAGAATGTGAAAATACGGGATATTTTCGGGAAAATAAAAAAAACAGGAAGACAGCGGGAAATAAGTGAAAATAAGGGATTTCCCGGGAAAAACGGGAGGGTTGACAGGTATGATATGTACTGCTGTGCACCTCAATAAACCGAATGGTAATTAGTCTTTTGATTTTTCCGTGAGGTTTGCCTTATGCAAAGAAAGACAGCATAGACGTTTTTTCCTCCCTATAAGTGGGGGGGACCGAACGAGGTGTAAATCTGGGTGGGACGAATCCCCCCCGTCCCCCCCTCTATCTGCGCCGGTGGTTAAAGGGATATTTCAGTGTTAGTCTCTGAAAATGTGATCAAAACAAGTTTCACATATTTCTAAATGATTCATTCGTTCACTACAGAAATGAAGCCTTTGTTTTTCCCCTTTTGTCAGTTTCACCATTAAACTATCTCTCCTGATCTGTTTCTCATAAAGACGGATACAGTGAATTCTTCAAACTATTCTCCATCCTGACACGGGATGAAAATGATGACAGGGAGCAGAAATTTTCCATTGAACATCATCAAAACCAGCAACAAACACACTTTAAATCAGTACAGAAGTTATTTTTCTTGTGATGAGAACCCATTCTCTTCTGAGCGCAGTTCTTCTCAAGGTTTCTTCCTCGTGGCGTCTCAGGGAGTTTTTCTGTCACCACCATCACCTCAGGGTTCTTCATTAAGGATAAATGTATACATTTATATACAGTATCAGATGAACATTTGGACACACCTTCTAATTCACCTGCTAGATTTGACGAGACACACCTGATAACTGAACAGCATTCCAGGTGACAACCTCATGAAACTGGTGAAGATAATGCCAATAGTGTGCAAAGAGCCATCAAGGGAAACACTGGACACTTTAAAGAATCTAAAATATAATTTTATTTTATTTATTTTTTTAACCACATAACTCCATACATGTTTCAGATGTTATTCCAATGTAGAATTCTTTACTGGGTTTGAACTCAAGCGGGAGCGTGGAGCAACGGGGCAGAAATATCTCATCTCATCTCATTATCTCTAGCCACTTTATCCTGGGGCAGGAATGTTCAGAACATAATTTCTGTTCAGAACAAATCAAATTGAAAATAAATCGTGTCTAATCCCTGATTATACTGACAATTTAACACACTTTAAGAACAAAATGTACAAATACAGCAGTTCAGAGGTTTTGAAGAAACTGCAGAACATCATCATGATCACCAGCATGTCATGCTTTATAGAAATATACTGTATGAATAAAGAACTATTTCATGGTATGAGAATATTATGGACCTCTGTTAAACCCTCATGAAGAGATTCTACTGTGAACACATTCTAAAAACACAGCTGTATGGTTCTACATAAACCCCACAGGAACATCATGAGGAACTCTGAGAGACTTCGGAGCCATCAGACAGTTCTATCGACATGATTCTGCAATGCTGCATGGAAAACAATTTTCATGAAAACTTTAAACACCACACATATACTCTCTCTCTCTCTCTCTCTCTCTGTTGGACTGCTGCAGTTTCCTATCAGACCAGCAGGAGGAGCTGATAAGGCTATTTTAATCTTGCTATGACATTTTCTCAACTCACATTAAAACTATTTATAAAATGTTTTTATATCCTGAACAATTTACGAGTGTATTTCTGTATTTTCCTAAATTTTAAGCGTGACTGCAATGTGTTTCTGAGTTTAAACCCAACAGTTCTATCAAACGAATGAAGTCAGACAGAAGGTGAAGAACTCAGCACTCAGGACTCGGCTCAGAGTTTACACAAATTTACACAGTGACCTCATAAAGTTAAACTTTACTCAATCTTTTCTTAGCTTTAGACCTGTACGGTGACTCAGTCTACTGCTGCTGTGCACAAAGTTCCGCCCACATATTCCAGTCCCGCCCCAAATGTGACATCATTTGTGATTATTTGCATAAGTATGGTGGGATTTTCCCTGCTTTCCCCCTTTATCTAAACTTCACTCTTCTCAGGAAGGTGTGCTGAATTCTTCTCTGACACACCCCTTACCTCCACACACACATAGTTCCAGTTTTTAACAATAGGTAACACATTATTACCACACTGACAGTTTGTTACTGAAGCTCTGTGTCTTTTCACTTGTGTCTCTCACCACAAACTTTACACACTTTACACACCAAATATGAAGACATGAAAAGCACATGCGTATAATTCAGTGACAGAGCTCTGTCCTTCATTAGGACACTAATACAGACTGTGTGTGTGTGTGTGTGTGTGTGTGTGTGTGTGTGTGTGTGTGTGTGTGTGTGTGTGTGTATGCATTGTTTGGTTTTGCTACAATACATCATAATGCACAAGTCAGTACTGTTTTTGTTCTATTCTGTTGTATGAGAGTTGTGTGTGTGTGTGTGTGTGTGTGTGTGTGTGTGTGTGTGTGTGTGTGTGTGTGCGCGCGCTACCAGAGAATTTTCCATGAAGCTAAACTGATACTGCAGGAACAACAGACTTGTTGTTTGTCAGTTCTGTGTAAAGATTAACACACACACACACGCACACACTTCAGAGTCTCACTTTCACATCCACACTCTTTACACATCACTGTGTGCTTTCATTCCTGATTCCATGTAGCTGACACAAAAACACGCTCAGACACGTGAATCACACACCAGCTGCATTTCTGTGTCACAGCCTGAAACTCAGAAGTGAACAGAAGTCTCTTTTTTCTTCAAAACTGAGATCTCACTCACACCTGGAGGCCAGTTGTGTCAGTGTCTATCTTCAACTCGCTTCATCCACCTCCAGTTCGCTCGACCCGTCATGCCTTCACCAGACAAACAGACGTCTCTCACTCTCTCTCTCACACACACACACACACACACACACACACACACACACACACACACACACACACACACACACACACACCCCTCTGGGCAGCCTGGAGTAGCAGTGAACCTGATCTTTGGACCATGGGAGGAAACCCACACAGAAAGGCCCCCGTCAGCCATGAGGTTCGAACCCAGAACCTTCGTGCTGTGAGGTGATAGTGATAACCACTGCACCCAGAATCAGAATCAGAATTAGAATTTATTGTCATTGTACGAAATTAAAAGCTAACCTTAAAGTGTAAGACCACATAAAATAGGACAAGACCACATAGGAATAGAGCAGACAAAAAAAACCCACCCCACCCACACAAGACCACATAAAATAGAACAGTACCCAAAACATACAACACGCACAACATGCATTAAAAAAAAGAAAATATAAAGGCATATTGCATTTGTATTACTGTATTATTGAGGTGGATAAACTAATAATAGATAATAAATAATATGGAACAGTCAATAAGGAGTGGGGTTAGTGCATGTTTGCATTCAGCAGGGTTATGGCTCTAGAGATAAAACTGTTCTTGAGTCTGTTAGTCCTGGACCTGATGCACCTGTAGCATCTCCTAGAGGGCAGCAGGTCAAACAAATGATGGCTCGGGTAAAAACTGTCCTAAACAATATTCCTCACTTGGGTGAGGCAGCGAGAGCTTTAAATGTCGTCCTAGGTGGGGAGAGGGTGGCTGACAATTTTCTGTGCTGTTTTAACCACTCTCTGCAGCCTCTTCCTGTCTGCTTCAGTGTAGCTGGCGTATCACACAGAGATGCACTACGTCAGCAGGCTCTCAATGCAGGATCTGTAGAAGGTCTCCAGCAGCTTACTAACCAGGTTATTCTTCCTGAGCACCCTCAGGAAGTGTAGTCGCTGCTGGGCCTTCTCGGTAACTATCATGGTGTTTGCAGACCAGGAGAGGTCCGCAAAGATGAGGGTGCCGAGATACCTGAAGGTGTGGACCCTCTCTACACAGTTGCCCTTGATGTAGAGGGGGATGAGGTCATCCCTGTTCTTCCTGAAGTCAACAATGATTTCTTTAGTGTTTGAGGTGTTCAGTAACAGATTGTTTGTTGAGCACCACTCTGTCAGCTTCAGGACCTTGTTCCTGTAGTTCACCTCATCACCTCCTGAGATCAGCCCAACCACCGTGGTGTCGTCGGCAAATTTAATGATGGTGTTTCCAGGGTAGACAGGGGTGCAGTTGTGTGTGTAAAGAGAATAGAGTAGGGGGCTCAGCACGCAGCCCTGGGGAGAGCCGGTGCAGAGTGTGCTGGAGGAGGAAAAGCGGAGGCAGAGTTTCACTGTTTGGGGGCGATTTGTCAGAAAGTCCTTTATCCAGGAACAGGTGAGTGAGACAGTGCTTAAGTCCAACAGATTGACAACTAGTATGTCTGAGATGATGGTGTTAAAAGCTGAGCTATAGTCTACAAAGAGCATTCTCACAGGCGGCACGGTGGTGTAGTGGTTAGCGCTGTCGCCTCACAGCAAGAAGGTCCAGGTTCAAGCCCTGCGGCTGACGAGGGCCTTTCTGTGTGGAGTTTGCATGTTCTCCCCGTGTCCGCGTGGGTTTCCTCCGGGTGCTCCGGTTTCCCCCACAGTCCAAAGACATGCAGGTTAGGTTAACTGGTGACTCTAAATTGAGCGTAGGTGTGAATGTGAGTGTGAATGGTTGTCTGTGTCTATGTGTCAGCCCTGTGATGACCTGGCGACTTGTCCAGGGTGAACCCCGCCTTTCGCCCGTAGTCAGCTGGGATAGGATCCAGCTCGCCTGCAACCCTGTAGAACAGGATAAAGCGGCTACAGATAATGAGATGAGATGAGATGAGATGAGATGAGATGAGATGAGATGAGATGAGATGAGATAAGAGCATTCTCACATAGCTCCCCTGCTGCTCCAGGTGGCATAGGGCAGTGGGGAGAGCTGTGACTATGGCGTCTTCAGTAGATCTGTTTGCATGATAGGCATACTAGTGTAGGTCAAAACTGGGAGGGAGACATGCTTTGATATGATGTTGAACCAGCCTCTCAAAGCACTTTGTGATGACAGGAGTGGGAGCAACTGGGTGATAGTCCTTGAGGCTGCCTATGGTAGGTTTCTTTGGAACAGGGATGGTTGTGGATGATTTCAGGCAGGATGGGACAACAGCTTGTGACAAGGAGAGGTTGAAGATGGAAGTGAAAATTTTTGAGAGCTGGTCAGCACATGCCTTGAGTGCCTTCTCCGGCACTCTGTCTGGACCAGCAACATTCCTGGGGTTCGCTGCCCTGAGCACCCGCCTCACGTCATGCTCCTCGACAGTGAGTGTGTGTGTGTGTGTGTGGGGGGGGGCTAGGGGCTGGTGCAGGCAACGGTGGAATGGCTATGTGCTGTTGTATCTCAAAGCGTGCAAAAAAGCAGTTCACCTCCTCTGCCAGCGATACATCTGAGCCTCTGGGTGTCACTACATGGCCTCTGTAGTTGGTGATGCTCTGTATGCCCTGCCATACCTGCCGTGGATTGTTGTCTAAGAGATGGTTCTCAATCTTCCTCTTATAGTCTGCCTTAGCATCCCTTATTCCTCTCTTCAGATCAGCTTGGGCTGCACTATACAGAGCTCTGTCACCTGAACTGAATGCTAAGTCCTGGGCCCTGAGGAGTGTGCAGACATGGCCGGTCATCCAGGGTTTCTCATTGGGGAAGACATGTATGCATTTAACCTCAGTGACATTCTTGATACAGAACTTGATGTAGGATTGGACAGACTTTGTATATGTTGACATGTCCTCGTGTTCGAAGACATCCCATACAGTGTGTTCAAAACAGTCCTGTAACTGAGAAAGCGCAGCCTTGGGCCAGGTTGTAATAGTCTTTATGGCTGGTGGTGATCTCCATCTGAGAGGAGTGTATGCTGGGGTGAGCAGCAGGGAGAGGTGATCTGACTGGCCTAGGTGAGGGAGGGGAATAGCTCTGTAGGCATGCTTGATGTTAGAATAAACACGGTCCAAAATGTTCCTCCCTCTAGTCGGGCACTTCATGTGCTGGTAAAAAGCTGGGAGTACTGATTTCAGTTCAGCCCAATTGAAATCGCCAGCTATAATGTGAGCAATGGCTACGCTACTGCTAGTTTATGGCGTTTAGCAGGAGTGCAAGAGCTGTGCTAACATTAGCATCATGTGGTATGTATACAGCAGTCACAATAACTACTGTTAGCTCTCTTGGTAGAAAAAAAGGACGGCATTTGACTGACATGTACTCTAAATCGGGAGAACAGTGGCTGTCTATTATGGTGCTGTTATTAGACCAGTCATTATGCACATAAATACAGAGCCCCCCCCCCCCCCCCCCCCCGCTCTTAACCGAGTCTAGGTTCCTGTCACAGCAGTGGAGTGTGCTGTCTGCTAGCTACACGGCAGCATCGGGGATTTGCAGGTGAAGCCAACTCTCTGTTATGATCAGGATGTAGCAGTTACGGACGTAGCAGTTCCCAGCAAGAAGCAGGTCCAATTCATCCGTTTTGTGGACCATGGATCTGGCATTGGTAAGTAATATGCTGAGAAGAGGAGGCTTGTAAGGTGGCTTCCTGAGTTTAGTCAGGAGTCTGGCCCTACAGTCTCACTTCTGTTTTCTTTCCCTCCGCTGTCTGCGTCGTCTGCTAGGCCTGATAACAATCCACGGAGAGCCCGGAGATCTCGCTACCTTGTCTGGTATATTGTGTGTGTGGTGAAAAACACTCAAGACCGGTAACTTGCATTGAAAACTGATGTCCAGCAGGTCTTGTTGACTGTAGCACCGGTCTGCAGAAGTATGTGTACACATAAGACACACAAAAATGCACAAAAAGGGAGAGCCTAGAGCCGCTGCGAACATGCGCGCTGCCATCTTTAACCAGTTTTCATTGTTTTTATTATTTTATTCCCTGAGTATTCACTAAACTGGAAGTGACCCCTACACTAAACCCCCAGCCCTATCATTCTGTCCCACAGGGAGAGGATGAGCTCAGACGTGTTCACTGTGTGACGCTTGTTTCTTTATTCTGCACTGGAGCTACAAAGCTGATGTTGCTGATAATTAATGGAAGTGATTAGCATTGTGTACCAAATTTGCATGCCATCATCCCAGTCAATCAGAAAGCTCAGAAAGACACAAAGACCGTCTGCAGTGAATGAGTCAATTCAAAAGTGAGTCAGGATTCAGTTCAGGAACAAAATAATCTATAAATTACATTTTCTGTCTCTATTGACCTGCATCGTTATCTATTTTCTTTATATGGTCACAGCTTCCTTACCTGCAATTGTTTCTGTTGATTTGCTTCAGCTTTCTCTTGTTTCCAGAATTTCCATATTTGGTCACAGCTTCCTATTCTGTCTCTTGCTCTGTTTGCTGATTGGTCCTGTCTGTATTTAAAGTCTTTTTCTATCAGAGTGTTGCAGTTAGCGGTGTGTTGCAATAGTAAACTGCAGATTTCCAGAATTGAGCAATGTGATGTCACACACACACACACACACACACACACACACAGAGAGGTATACTGTACTCAGGTGAGTGTGGTGATGTTCCAGCTACATTACTCACAACTACAGTCTCCTGCAGGTTAAACAACTACATCCTCAACTCTCTCTCTCTCTCTCTCTCTCTCTCTCTCTGTTTTCTGTAAACATGTTGACTGTATCTATTCCCCATGTTGTTTTCCTCTCAGATACATTTCACACATCTATGAAACAGATACATTCTGTGAAACTGCAGTTCTGAGATTAAGATGGCTTCCTATTCCCTACTCCCTATTCCCTACTCCCTGTTTTCTGTATTGTCCATCTGCTTACTGTTTTATTTAAATATGTTATTTGAACCCTTTCATGTATAAATTATTCTCAAACATTTCCAAATTCTTTAAATGTTTTATTTATTTAAAATTGTACATCATATGAATTGTGACTGTTTTGAAGCTGGTTAAGAGAATGACAATAGTGTACAGCAGGGGTGTCCAAACTGATCCATAAAGGGCCATGTGGCTGCAGGTTTTCATTCCAGCCATGCAGCAGCACACCTGATTTGGCTTATTCAATCAACTGACACACCCACCTTTTAATCAAGGGTGGGTGTGGCTGCAAGTATTTGACTGTGTGAAGACAGTTCAGTTGATTGAATGAGCCAAATCAGGTGTGCTGCTGCATGGCTGGAATGAAAACCTGCAGCCACACGGCCCTTTATGGATCAGTTTGGAGACCCCTGGTGTACAGAGTCATCAAAGGAAATGCTGGATACACTGAAGAATCTAAAATATCAAGCAGATGATAACACCTTTTTGTTTTCCACATAATTCCAGATGTGTTCCAGATGTTATTTCATTGTTTTGATGTCTTCAGTTTTGTTCTACAGTGTAGAGAATAGTCATGATATAGAAAACCCTCTGAATGAGTAGAGTAGGGGTGTACAAACTTTTGAGTGGTATGGCACATTCATCAGGGACATGAGTGTGATGGCAATTTTGGACTTTCAGTGATTTTTCTTTGAACTGTTCTTTTTCTGTGGCAGAATGATTACAACATCTCTAACAGGGGAAAAAAGAGATCTTGATTTATTTTGGGTTTTCTGAAATCAAAACAGGGTCAAAAATATATGTACACCCAGTTTGATGATTAATTCAGTGGAGCTGAAATTTTCAAAATGTCTAAACTTGCCAAGGCCTCTGAACTTCCTGTTAGTGATGATTGACTGCAGCTGGAAGCTTCTCTGTGCACAACATAGAGTTTGACTGACCAATACGCAGTACAATGGGTAAAGTCCAAGGAGCTCAGTGCAGATCTGAGAAAGAGGATCACAGATTTACACTCAGGAATGTCTCCTGGAGTCGTTTCTAAACATCTGCAGATCCCAACATCATCGGTTCCAATGATTTATACACAAGTACAAGTTATTGAAGTGTGGAGCCACTTTGTTGGAAGAAGATCCAAACTACCCCCCTCACCTGAGAGGAAACTGGTTCAGATGTTCAGGGACCACCAAGACCCAGGCCTGCCATGACCTGGAAGCTGCTGTCTCCAGTCAGGAGAGTTTCACATCCCCATAGACTGAGAGGCTGCTGCCCAAGAAAGAAGCTCCTGCTCCAAAAGCCACACCTTCAAGCTCATGCAAAGTTTACAGCTGATCACATGGACAAAGAAAAAGCCTTCTGGAGGAAAGTTTGATGGTCAGATGAGACAGAGATTGATGTGTTTGGTCACAATGACCAGAGATACAGAGGAACAGTGCACCAGGTGCTCAGCATGGTGGTGGCAGCATCAGGCTCTGAGGCTGCATTCAAGTGGATGGAAGAATAAAGAAGGAGGATGACCTCAGAATTTTTCAGCAGAACCTCAAACCATCAGAAACTTGGACACAGTTGTGTGTTCCAACAGAACAAAAGACCCCTGTGGCAGCGGGAGCGTGGTCAAGCACCGGTCTGGGACAGGAGGGCGGAGTCTGGGAAGGTAAGTGGCAGAATCACGACACCTGAGAACAATTAACCTGTGTTTGTGTGTGTCTTCCCAGTGACCGCGCCCTATTTAAGGAGGGAGAGTGAGAGCAGAGGGGCTGATCTCCGGACTAGACGCTGGCTGTGTGTGTCTCTGTGTCTAGCCAATATATCATTGTTCACTGAAAAGTGTGGCAATAAAGCCTTTTTACAAACCTGATCTCTGTCCTGCCGTCCTCAGTGCTCCACCCACACGTAGGGAGTCTTACAGTGGTGCCGAAACCTGGGACGTGGAGCACCAAATCAGCAGCCCCATGGAATCCTCCCCGTTCGCCGATCTGGTCCACGCCCTCGCCACGGCTCAGCAAAGCCAGCACCAGGCACTCGTCACGCTCCGAAAGGAGCAGGAGCAGCGCTTCGAAGCCCTGGTGCTGGCCCAGCAGGAAGACCGCGAGGCGTTCCGGCATCTCCTCACGTCGGCGGGGTCCACCAGCGCTCCGGCCGCGGGCCCGTCTCCCCTCATTGTCACCAAGATGGGCCTGCAGGACGACCCCGAGGCGTTCATCAAGTTGTTCGAACAGGTCGCCGAAGCCTCGGGGTGGCCAATGGAGCAGCGCGCGGCGCGCCTCCTCCCCCTGCTCACGGGAGAGGCACAGCTGGCCGCGCTACAGCTCCCCGCCGACCGCTGGCTGGCCTACGCGGACCTCCGCCGGGCCGTCCTCCAGCGCGTGGGGCGCACACCAGAGCAACAGCGCCAGCGCTTCCGCGCGCTGCGACTGGAGGAAGTTGGCCGGCCGTTCGCGTTCGGCCAGCAGCTCCGGGACGCCTGCTGGCGGTGGCTGAGGGCCAACAATCGCGACGCCGAGGGAATCGTCGACCAGGTGGTACTGGAACAGTTCGTCGCCCGCTTACCAGACGGAACCGCGGAGTGGGTCCAGTGCCACCGCCCGGCGTCGCTGGATCAGGCAGTCGAGCTGGCGGAGGATCATCTGGCGGCTGTCCCGGCGGCAGGACAGCAGATGGCATCGTCTCTTCTCTCCTCTTCTCTCTCTCTCTCTCTCCCTCTCCTCCTGTGTCCCGTCCTCGCCCCGTTCCCCCACCGCGGAGGCGGGGGCCGGCTCCACCCCAGCCGGCCCGCCGCACCCGCGGTGCCCTCCCGTTTCTCCCTTCTGTGTCTGTCTCTCCCCCACCTCAGGTGAGTGAGCCCCAGATCACAGGTGCAGAGGGAAAGCCCGGGCCGGTTTGCTGGCGCTGCGGGGAGCCGGGCCACCTTCATCAGCAGTGCACAGCAATGGAAGTGGGCGCGGTGGTTCGGATCCCCGACGCGCCAGAGGCCGCCCTCGATCGGGCCGGAGCGTATCGCATACCGGTGAGTATCCAAGGGGCTACATATCAGGCGTTGGTGGATTCTGATTGTAATCAGACCTCAATTCGCCAAAGCCTGGTTCAAAACGAGGCATTGGGGGGAGCACAAGGGGTGAAGGTGTTATGTGTGCATGGGGATGTTCACAGCTACCCTTTGGTGTCGGTCCACATTATTTTCAGAGGGGAAAAATTTATAGTGAAGGCGGCGGTTAATCCTCGCCTTACCCACTCGTTAATTTTGGGGACTGATTGGCCGGGATTTCGGGGTTTAATGACACGCCTAGTAGAGAGTGGGTCCTGCCATTTGACAGGAGGAGGTCCCGGTGTCGCTTTGGCGGGAGCAGCTGTCACAGAGCCGTCTACGTCATCTCCGCGTCAGAGTGAGAAGCCGCCGGCCCCTCCTCTCTCTATTGGGGAATCCCTCGCGGATTTCCCATTAGAGCAGTCGCGAGACGAGACTCTGCGGCATGCGTTTGACCAAGTGAGAGTAATCGATGGTCAAACGCTCCCGCCGAACGCCACCCCGTCCTTCCCCTACTTCGCGATTATGAAGGATAGATTATACCGAGTGACGCAGGACACTCAAACTAAAGAGCGAGTCACGCAGCTTTTAATTCCGAAAAGCCGCTGGGAATTGGTATTCCAGGCGGCTCACTTTAATCCCATGGCTGGACACTTGGGGCAGGATAAAACACTAGCCCGAATAATGGCCCGATTCTATTGGCCGGGGATTCGCGGCGATGTCCGTAGGTGGTGTACGGCATGCCACGAATGCCAGTTAGTAAACCCAGCGGCCATTCCAAAAGCGCCTTTGCGCCCTCTACCGTTAATCGAGACCCCGTTTGAGAGAATTGGGATGGATCTCGTCGGGCCATTAGATCGGTCAGCACGAGGGTATCGCTTTATATTAGTTCTGGTGGACTATGCAACGCGATACCCGGAAGCCGTGCCTCTGCGCAATATCTCAGCACACAGTATTGCAGAGGCACTCTTCCACGTCATCTCCCGAGTTGGAATCCCGAAAGAGATTCTGACTGATCAAGGCACTACGTTTATGTCACGAACACTGCGCGAACTGTATGGGTTATTGGGGATTAAGCCGATCCGCACCAGCGTGTATCACCCACAAACGGACGGTTTGGTAGAACGATTCAACCGCACCCTCAAAAATATTATTAAAAAATTCGTAAGTGAGGACGCACGTAATTGGGATTAGTGGCTCGAACCCTTGCTGTTCTCAGTGCGAGAGGTCCCCCAAGCCTCCACGGGGTTCTCCCCGTTCGAATTATTATATGGGCGTAAGCCGCGCGGCATCCTGGACGTGCTGCGGGAAAATTGGGAGGAGGGACCTTCACAAAGTAAGAATGAAATTCAGTACGTTATGGACCTGCGCGCAAAACTCCACACGCTCACCCACCTAACTCAGGAGAATTTGCGGCAGGCCCAGGAACGGCAAGCCCGCCTGTACAACAAGGGTACGCGCCTTAGAGAGTTCACTCCGGGAGATAAGGTACTCGTACTGTTGCCCACGTCGAGCTCCAAATTGATCGCCAAGTGGCAAGGACCCTTTGAGGTCACACGGCGAGTCGGGGATGTCGACTATGAGGTGAGGCGAACGGACAGGGGTGGGGCGCTACAGATTTACCACCTCAATCTGCTTAAACTCTGGAACGAGGAGGTCCCCGTGGCGTTGGTGTCGGTAGTTCCTGAGAAGGCGGAGCTGGGGCCAGAGGTTCAAAAAGGAACATTGGCATCACGTACCTCTCTGGTCCCCTGTGGAGACCACCTCTCCCCGACCCAACTCACGGAGGTCGCCCAGTTGCAGACCGAGTTTTCGGATGTGTTCTCGCCCCTGCCCGGTCGCACTAACCTCATAGAGCACCACATAGAGACACCCCCGGGGGTGGTAGTGCGTAGCCGCCCTTACAAGCTACCCGAACACAAAAAAAAGGTGGTTCGGGAAGAACTTCAGACCATGCTCGAAATGGGCATTGTCGAGGAGTCCCACAGTGACTGGAGCAGCCCGGTGGTCTTGGTACCCAAGGCCGACGGGTCGGTCCGGTTCTGTGTGGACTATAGAAAAGTCAACGCGGTGTCTAAATTCAACGCGTACCCAATGCCTCGTATTGATGAGCTGCTTGATCGACTCGGCACTGCTCGATTTTATTCGACACTGGATTTGACGAAGGGATATTGGCAGATCCCCTTGACTCCACTATCCCGAGAAAAAACGGCCTTTTCCACACCGTTTGGTTTACACCAATTCGTCACCCTTCCGTTTGGGCTGTTTGGGGTGCCCGCGACGTTTCAGCGGCTGATGGACAGAGTCCTCCGCCCTCACGCCACGTATGCGGCAGCATATTTAGATGACATCATCATCTATAGCAATGACTGGCAGCGACACATCGAACATCTGAGGGCCGTCCTTAGGTCGCTGAGGCGAGCGGGGCTCACAGCCAACCCAAAGAAGTGTGCGATTGGGCGGGTGGAAGTACGGTACCTGGGCTTCCACTTGGGCAACGGGCAGGTGCGTCCCCAAATTAATAAGACGGCAGCAATTGCGGCCTGCCCGAGGCCCAAGACCAAAAAGGGGGTGAGACAGTTCCTGGGGCTGGCTGGCTATTATCGTAGGTTTATACCTAATTATTCGGACGTCACCAGCCCGCTGACTGATCTCACTAAAAAGGGGGCACCAGATCCGGTCCAGTGGACGAAGCAGTGCCAGCGGGCTTTCTCAGAGGTAAAGGCTGCACTGTGTGGGGGGCCACTTCTACACTCCCCTGACTTTTCTCTCCCCTTTGTGTTGCAGACCGATGCGTCGGACAGAGGGCTGGGGGCGGTTTTGTCCCAGGAGGTGGAGGGGGAGGACCGCCCTGTCCTGTATATCAGCAGGAAGCTGTCGGTGCGTGAGGGGCGCTACAGCACCATCGAGAAAGAGTGTCTGGCCATCAAGTGGGCAGTTCTCGCCCTCCGGTACTACCTACTGGGGCGCCCTTTCACCCTCTGTTCGGACCACGCGCCCCTCCAGTGGCTCCACCGCATGAAAGATGCCAACGCGCGGATAACCCGTTGGTATCTGGCGCTCCAACCCTTTAATTTCAAGGTGGTCCACAGGCCGGGGGCGCAGATGGTCGTGGCGGACTTCCTCTCCCGTCAAGGGGGGGGGGGGAGTCGGCTGCAGGCCGGACGGCCGCCCGGCCTGAGTCGGGCGGTGGGGGTATGTGGCAGCGGGGGCGTGGTCAAGTGCCGGTCTGTGACAGGAGGGCGGAGTCTGGGAAGGTAAGTGGCAGAATCACGACACCTGAGAACAATTAACCTGTGTTTGTGTGTGTCTTCCCAGTGACCGCGCCCTATTTAAGGAGGGAGAGTGAGAGCAGAGGGGCTGATCTCCGGACTAGACGCTGGCTGTGTGTGTCTCTGTGTCTAGCCAATATATCATTGTTCACTGAAAAGTGTGGCAATAAAGCCTTTTTACAAACCTGATCTCTGTCCTGCCGTCCTCAGTGCTCCACCCACACGTAGGGAGTCTTACAACCCCAAACACATATCAGAGCTGGTTGTGGATAAAATGGCAGAACATGAAGCTTAAAACGAGTCCTGACCTCAACACCATCTAAGATTTCTCAGAAAGATGCTGCGCTGAGACTGTAGAGTGCCTCAGAAATCAGCAGAAGTGTTTCTGGTTTCTGGAGAACGAAGCGATGTGGAGACGAGTCTCAGTCCGTGTGTTCGCTGGGCTTGAGTTAAAAAAAGCCAAGTCTCACCTTTTGAGTCATGTGACCTGGAGAGTTACAGAGTCTCCACAATCTTACATGATAAACTGGATTTAAAAATATGCTAATGATGTGAGGTACTTTTGAGAAAGCTGCTTGCTAACAGATGCACATGCTAACGCTAGCAACGTATCTCACTGATAAAACCATGAAATAAACTTTTACACACATGAAGTTTATTTACTGCTGAAAGTGGAATATTTTATTCACAGCACGGATTGTTCTGATTGGCTAACCTTTTTTTCTTCTTGTTTGACATCATATTTTGTGATGTCAAAGATGTTGAAAGAAAATTCCCACAGAGACATTTTTAAAGAAAGGAAACGCAGCACAAAGTCCAGCGCTGGAACCGTGATGAATGCAGGGTGAAGCTGGGTGTGCTTAATTACTGATGGGAAACCTGGAGGACACACACTTGTGTGTGTGTGTGTGTGTGTGTGTGTGTGTGTGTTTATTGCATTTTGCTGGAAACATGATGTCACATGATTTTAAATTTCAGTACCTGTCCAGGTTCTTTTTAATCCCTGAGATGTGTTCAAGGTGTGAAGGTTTTCATTTTCATTATCATGCAGCTCCACCCACTGAAGCCCCGCCCCCAAAGCTTAAAAGTGTAATTCCAGCAGAAGCTGAAGGTGCAGAGGACCATAAACTTATTCGTGTGAAACACACTGTACATTTACACGATCACTGATTTGATATGATCAATGAGTGAATAAAGATGTGAGCATATCTTTTTATAGAAATGGCTTAGCGTTAGCTTTATCGTTAGCTTTAGCATTAGCATTACATTCTGAGTTTGTCACAAAGAAGTGATATTTAAACTTGAGCTTGATTATTGAATGTAAACTGAAATGTGAATGACAGTGAAATCTGATCTAACGTGAGCTGCAGTAAAATACACTGTTACGCCTCACTTGAGCGCTGTTAGCACTGCTGAAGGTCAAAGGTCACAGGTTATGGCAGAATGATACCGGCAGCCATGTTTGTTTTTTAAAATCATAAAATCATCCTATTTTGAGTCACATGAGGGGAAATAAAACAAAAACAATCACTTTTACACAGCTTTATAGCTCTGTGTGTGTGTTTGCATGTCAGGTGAACTGTATCTCTGACACACACATTTTATTTCACAGTTGCTATAGCAGCAGCAAACAAATACAAACATGATCATGCACACAGAGCGTGATGAAAAAACACAGAAAAACACAGGGGATAAATAATACACAAACAAAATAATAAATAAATAAATTACACCACCATGTGTATTTATTAATGATATATACAGTGGTGCTTGAAAGTTTGTGAACCCTTTAGAATTTTCTATATTTCTGCATAATTATGACCTAAAACATCATCAGATTTTCACACAAGTCCTAAAAGTAGATAAAGATCTCATCTCATTATCTCTAGCCGCTTTATCCTTCTACAGGGTCGCAGGCAAGCTGGATCCTATCCCAGCTGACTACGGGCGAAAGGCGGGGTACACCCTGGACAAGTCGCCAGGTCATCACAGGGCTGACACATAGACACAGACAACAACACACTCACATTCACACCTACGCTCAATTTAGAGTCACCAGTTAACCTAACCTGCATGTCTTTGGACTGTGGGGGAAACCGGAGCACCCGGAGGAAACCCACGCGGACACGGGGAGAACATGCAAACTCCGCACAGAAAGGCCCTCGCCGGCCACGGGGCTCGAACCCAGACCTTCTTGCTGTGAGGCGACAGCGCTAACCACTACACCACCGTGCCGCCTGTAGATAAAGAGAACCCAGTTAAACAAAAGAGACAAAAATATTATACTTGGTCATTTATTTATTGAGGAAAATGATCCAATATTACATGTCTGCAAGTGGCAAAAGTATGTGAACCTCTAGGATTCACAGTTAATTTGAAGGTGAAATTAGAGTCAGGTGTTTTCAATCAATGGGACGACAATCAGGTGTGAGTGGGCACCCTGTTTTATTTAAAGAACAGGCATCTATCAAAGTCTGATCTTCACAACACATGTTTGTGGAAGTGTATCATGGCATGAACAAAGGAGATTTCTGAGGACCTCAGAAAAAGTGTTGTTGATGCTCATCAGGCTGGAAAAGATTACAAAACCATCTCTAAAGAGTTTGGACTCCACCAATCCACAGTCAGACAGATTGTGTACAAATGGAGGAAATTCAAGACCATTGTTACCCTCCCCAGGAGTGGTCCACCAACAAAGATCACTCCAAGAGCAAGGCGTGTAATAGTCGGCGAGGTCACAAAGGACCCCAGGGTAAATTCTAAGCAACTGAAGGCCTCTCTCACATTGGCTCATGTTAATGTTCATGAGTCCACCATCAGGAGAACACTGAACAACAATGGTGTGCATGGCAGGGTTGCAAGGAGAAAGCCACTGATCTCCAAAAAGAACATTGCTGCTCATCTGCAGTTTGCTAAAGATCACGTGGACAAGCCAGAAGGCTATTGGAAAAATGTTTTGTGGATGGATGAGACCAAAATAGAACTTTTTGGTTTCAATTAGAAGTGTTATGTTTGGAGAAAGGAAAACACTGCATTCCAGCATAAGAACCTTATCCCATCTGTGAAACATGGTGGTGGTAGTATCATGGTTTGGGCCTGTTTTGCTGCATCTGGACCAAGATGGCTTGCCATCATTGATGGAACAATGAATTCTGAATTATACCAGTGAATTCTAAAGGAAAATGTCAGGACATCTGTCCATGAACTGAATCTCAAGAGAAGGTGGGTCATGCAGCAAGACAACGACCCTAAGCACACAAGTCATTCTACCAAAGAATGGTTAAAGAAGAATAAAGTTAATGTTTTGAAATGGCCAAGTCAAAGTCCTGACCTTAATCCAATGGAAATGTTGTGGAAGGACCTGAAGCGAGCAGTTCATGTGAGGAAACCCACCAACATCCCAGAGTTGAAGCTGTTCTGTACGGAGGAACGGGCTAAAATTCCTCCAAGCCGGTGTGCAGGACTGATCAACAGTTACCGCAAACGTTTAGTTGCAGTTATTGCTGCACAAGGGGGTCACACCAGATACTGAAAGCAAAGGTTCACATACTTTTGCCACTCACAGATATGTAATATTGGATCATTTTCCTCAATAAATAAATGACCAAGTCTAATATTTTTGTCTCATTTGTTTAACTGGGTTCTCTTTATCTACTTTTACAATAGCAATAACAGACAATAACAGAGCCGCTCCTGTTTACTCTGAAAATCATAATATGTGATTCTGATCCAGGAGAGGATAAATATCTGATACTCCCTATTAGTCAGACAGAACTGAGGAAGCCTTTTGTATGAGAGGTGAAACGTTTTCAAGAATCTTCAAGCAAGTCCAGTTGCCCATTTCTACCACCCACAGTATAATATGTGCAGCATAACATCAGCAGCACGAGGTTTAACTACACAGAAGAGGTAAGGACTTGTTCTAAGCGCTGAACTCCCTCCGGTCCAAAGTTCACCTAATAACTCCTTACTGGAACTGAACTTTTATGACTATAAAACACACACACACGATGAGAGAAAGACGTACAGTGTGGGATTGTGTGTACATTGTGTGTTTTATTCATGAAAATAAAATTAAATATCATGTGAGTGTGTGATGTGAAACTCAAAGAGCAATGAGGTGTAAAAACTACACACACCCTTCACACACACACACACACACACACACACACACACACACACACACACACAATGCAGTTTCAATCCCGCCCTGAGGAATTTAATTTTTTAGAACCCTGAAAGAAGAATCTCACATTTACACCCTATTAAAAAAAACCTGAAAATAGAATTTAATAAATTAATACAATTCCAAAAAAAATTTGGATAAATAGAATATTTCTGATGATATACAGTAGGGCAAAAAAGTATTTAGTCAAGTTCTCCCACTTAAAAAGATGAGAGAGGCCTGTAATTTTCATCATAGGTCCACTTCAACTATGAGAGACAGAATGGGGGGAAAGAATCCAGGAAATCACATTGTAGGATTTTTAATGAATTAATTGGTAAACACCCGTTTGAACTCGTTATCAGTATAAAAGACACCTGTCCACAACCTCAAACAGTCACACTCCAAACTCCACTATGGCCAAGACCAAAGAGCTGTCAAAGGACACCAGAAACAAAATTGTAGACCTGCACCAGGCTGGGAAGACTGAATCTGCAATAGGTAAGCAGCTTGGTGTGAAGAACTCAACTGTGGGAGCAATTATTAGAAAATGGAAGACATACAAGACCACTGATAATCTCCCTCGATCTGGGGCTCCACGCAAGATCTCACCCCGTGGGGTCAAAATGATCACAAGAACGGTGAGCAAAAATCCCAGAACCACACGGGGGGACCTAGTGAATGACCTGCAGAGAGCTGGGACCAAAGTAACAAAGGCTACCATCAGTAACACACTACGCCGCCAGGGACTCAAATCCTGCAGTGCCAGACGTGTCCCCCTGCTTAAGCCAGTACATGTCCAGGCCCGTCTGAAGTTTGCTAGAGAGCATTTGGATGATCCAGAAGAGGATTGGGAGAATGTCATATGGTCAGATGAAACCAAAATGGAACTTTTTGGTAAAAACTCAACTTGTCGTGTTTGGAGGAGAAAGAATGCTGAGTTGCATCCAAAGAACACCATACCTACTGTGAAGCATGGGGGTGGAAACATCATGCTTTGGGGCTGTTTTTCTGCAAAGGGACCAGGACGACTGATCCGTGTAAAGGAAAGAATGAATGGGGCCATGTATCGTGAGATTTTGAGTGAAAACCTTCTTCCATCAGCAAGGGCATTGAAGATGAAACGTGGCTGGGTCTTTCAGCATGACAATGATCCCAAACACACCACCCAGGCAACGAAGGAGTGGCTTTGTAAGAAGCATTTCAAGGTCCTGGAGTGGCCTAGCCAGTCTCCAGATCTCAACCCCATAGAAAATCTTTGGAAGGAGTTGAAAGTCCGTGTTGCCCAGCGACAGCCCCAAAACATCACTGCTCTAGAGGAGATCTGCATGGAGGAATGGGCCAAAATACCAGCAACAGTGTGTGAAAACCTTGTGAAGACTTACAGAAAACGTTTGACCTCTGTCATTGCCAACAAACAAAGGGTATATAATATAAAGGGTATATAAAGTGTTGAGATGAACTTTTGCTATTGACCAAATACTTATTTTCCATGGGCGGCATGGTGGTGTAGTGGTTAGCGCTGTCACCTCACAGCAAGAAGGTCCTGGGTTCGAGCCCCGTGGCTGGCGAGGGCCTTTCTGTGTGGAGTTTGCATGTTCTCCCCGTGTCTGCGTGGGTTTCCTCCGGGTGCTCCGGTTTCCCCCACAGTCCAAAGACATGCAGGTTAGGTTAACTGGTGACTCTAAATTGAGCGTAGGTGTGAATGTGAGTGTGAATGGTTGTCTGTGTCTATGTGCAGCCCTGTGATGACCTGGCGACTTGTCCAGGGTGAACCCCGCCTTTCACCCGTAGTCAGCTGGGATAGGTTCCAGCTTGCCTGCGACCCTGTAGAAGGATAAAGCGGCTAGAGGTAACGAGAACTTATTTTCCACCATAATTTGCAAATAAATTCTTTAAAAATCAGGCAATGTGATTTTCTGGATTTTTTTTTCTCATTCTGTCTCTCATAGTTGAAGTGGACCTATGATGAAAATTACAGGCCTCTCTCATCTTTTTAAGTGGGAGAACTTGCACAATTGGTGACTGACTAAATACTTTTTTGCCCCACTGTATAACTATTAAGAAGAGTAATGCATTTAAAAACATGTTTAGTTGGGATATTTTCCAAAATGCAATAAAAACAAAAATCTGTGATTTGTTAATTCACGTGAACTTTTATTTAACTGACAAAAGTACAAAGAAAAGATTTTCAGTAGTTTTACTGACCAACTTAACTGGATTTTGTAAAAATAAACAAAGTTAGAATTTGATTCCTGTAACACACTCAATAAAAGTTGGGACCGAGACAAAACAAAACTGAAAAGTTTATCGGATTTTCAACTAACACCATTCTGGAAGATTCCACAATCAGCAGGTTAATTGGTCACATGATTGGGTTTAAAAGGAGCAGCACCAAAGACTCAGTCTGTGTAAGTAAGGATGGGCGTGGCTCACTGCTTTGTGGCAAAATTCATGAGAGAATTGTTCATCAATTCAAAAAGAACATTTCTCACTGTAAGATTTTAGGTCTTTCAGAATCTATAGTCCATAATATTGTGAAAAGATTCAGGGAATTGGAGACGTCTCAGTGCGTAAAGGACCGGGTCAGAACCTCTGCTGAATGGGCGTGACCTTCAAGCCCTCAGGTGGCACTGCTTGAGAAACCGTCATGCTAATGTGACAGATACAGCCACGTGGGTTCGGGAGGACTTCAGAAAACTGTCATCACTTAACACAGTCCACCGCTGCATCCAGAAATCTCATCTCATCTCATTATCTCTAGCCGCTTTTATCCTTCTACAGGGTCGCAGGCAAGCTGGAGCCTATCCCAGCTGACTATGGGCGAAAGGCGGGGTACACCCTGGACAAGTCGCCAGGTCATCACAGGGCTGACACATAGACACAGACAACCATTCACACTCACATTCACATCTACGCTCAATTTAGAGTCACCAGTTAACCTAACCTACATGTCTTTGGACTGTGGGGGAAACCGGAGCACCCGGAGGAAACCCACGCGGACACGGGGAGAACATGCAAACTCCACACAGAAAGGCCCTCGCCGGCCCCGGGGCTCGAACCCAGGACCTTCTTGCTGTGAGGCGACAGCGCTAACCACTACACCACCGTTCCGCCCCGCATCCAGAAATACAACCTGAAACTGTATTACACAAGGAAGAAGCCATTCATCAACTCTATACAGAAACACTGCTGATTTCTCTGGGCTGGAACTCATCTGAGATGGACCAAAAGACAGTGGAAACGTGTGCTGTGGTCAGATGAGTCACATTTCAGCTCATTTTCAGGAAAACCGGATGTCAAGTTCTCAGTGCCAAAGGTGAACACGACCATCCAGTTTGTTATCAGAGAAAGGTGTAAAAGCAGTGTCTCTGATGGTATGGGGGAGGGGGGTTGGTGCCCACGGCATGGGGGAGGTGCATGTGTGTGAAGGTACCAATGATGTAGAGGCATATTTTGGGATTTTAGACACATGTTGTCATCAAGGTGACATCTCTTCCTGG
This sequence comes from Neoarius graeffei, assembly GCF_027579695.1. Taxonomy (NCBI): domain Eukaryota; kingdom Metazoa; phylum Chordata; class Actinopteri; order Siluriformes; family Ariidae; genus Neoarius; species Neoarius graeffei. The sequence continues at coordinate 56,180,661 of NC_083594.1, read as the reverse complement.
GAAGTCCATGTTTATTTGAGCAGGACAATGCCACACCTCATTCTGCATGGGCTGCAGCAACATGGCTTCATAGACACAGAGTGCATGTGCTTGACTGGCCTGCTGTCAGTCCAGATCTGTCTCCTATTGAGAATGTATGGCTCATCATGAAGAGGAGAATCAGATAATGAAGACTACGGACTGTGGACCAGCTAAAGTCTTGTATCAAGCAAAACTGGACAAAAATTCCAACTGCAAAACTGCAACAATTTGTATCATCAGATCCCATACGATTAAAAAGTGTTATTAAAGGAAAGGTGATGGAACACAATGGGAATAATGCCTCTGTCCCAACTGTTTCTGAGTGTGCTGCAGGAATCAAATTCTAACTTTGTTTATATTTTCAAAATATAATGAAGCTGGTCAGTAAAACTATTGAAAATCTTTTCTTTGGACTTTTGTCAGTTAAATAAAAGTTCACGTGAATTAACAAATCACAGACTTTTGTTTTTATTGTGTTTTGGAAAATATTCCAACTTTTCTGGAAATGGGGTTAGTATAAAGGTTGTTCAAGGCTTCTTTAACAAGCGTGCACTGGATAATTAAATTTCTAGTAAAACTGACCACACCCCCAATTCAATAGAGGACATGTGATTGGACAGATGATTGGATAATTGTGTTGGAACACTCTCCGAGATGAAGACACTGTTACTATTGGGTTGAAGCTCGAACTTGTGTTCATTCCCCCAGAATTACAATCACGAGAGGCTCCTCTTCTGTTTTATTCCTTTATTTGAGAAATGAACGTTAAAGATCACTCTGACTCTGGAGACACGTGCTGTATGACACAATGAATGGAGAGTGTGTGATATTTTCATGCTGCTGGTGCGCTGAGGTTGCGTCCCTCTGCTGCATCATTAACTCTGTCGAGTGGCTCGGAGTGGATCCGCTGTGTTCCTGAAAACACACACAAAACTACACAGAGATGACTTTACAGATTATAAACAGTAAATCAGGAATAACGTTGATGTCGAGGGATGAAGACTTCATCTGAAACTCCATCATGGCTGTTTGAGGTTGTTTGTGTTTGAAGCTTATGAACCGCTGATGTCATCGTTCCTCCACAAGGACAACCAAAGAGCACGTCTACATTTATAAGAGTGTATCATAAACTGTTCTGAATACTGCAGTATACTGTATCACTGATTATTAGCACACACACACACACACACACACACACACACACACACACACACACACACACACTTAAGTGTATTTTTGCTGTTTACACTCACTAATTTCACTCAACATTAAACATTAGAGATTTTAATCTGCACTGCAAAGAAAACTGCGCAATGTGTGTGTGTGTGTGTAATCTGATGCTGTGTGATAAATTTGCAGTTCTGGTCATACCTTTGTGTGTGTGTGTGTGTGTGTGTGTGTGTGTGTGTGTGTGTGTGTGTGTGTGTTGATGGAGGATAAATTTCTACAGCTTTGTGTTAAACCTGTTTGACTTCATTAACGCTGAGGGTCAAACGAGGACCAGTTCAGCTCCAGTTCATCAGATAACACACACACACACACAGCACCTCCTGTTTAAACACACAGTAAGTCACTATTTTGTGTTTCGTATTCGTGATTTGAGGTGTTGAGGTCGTGTGTTTCAGTGAGACACAGTGACGCTTTCATTCCTGCGTGTGCTGTATTTCATGTGTCTCTTCCAGAAATTTTTCTGAACCTGATGTATTTATCAATCTGAGAGAACTCAAGAAAATACTTCAGCTTTAATCTTGTTGCTTTAACACTAATGTTTTCATGACAGTTTATATCACATTAACAACATGAGTGAAAATGTCAGAGTTCCATCGTGTTTCTCCGGACTCTCAGCGTGTGGTCGGTGAGTTGGTGTGAAACCACACGCTGCGTGTCAGATCAAATCCATCAGAACATCATCAGAACATGCAGATCAGACTCAAGGAAAATCTGTATAGAGGAGTTCAACCACGATCAACATCACGAACTTACTGTTACATTTATACACTCCCCGGCCACTTTAATAGGAACTTGTTGTTGATTCTAAGATCCCTGTTCTTGGCTGCAGGAGTGGAACCCAATGTGTTCTTCTGCTGTTGCATGCTGAGATGCTTTTCTGCTTACCACGGTTGTAAAGAGTAATTATATGAGTTATTATAGCCTTCCTGGCAAAAAAGCTTGAACCAATCTGTCCATTTTCAATACAGCTCAGAGTCTTGTCATCTGCAGAAATTCTCAGATGATTCTGCATTAGTGGGGTGTGTCGGGGGGGAGAGGAAACAGAGTATCGGCAGATGGTGGACCGTTTTGTGGAGTGGTGTGGTAACAACCACCTGCTCTTGAACGTGGCCAAGACTAAAGAGATGGTGGTGGATTTTAGAAGAAACAGGGCCAAGCCAAACACCATTACCATTCTGGGCAAGGAGGTAGAGGTGGTAGAGAACTATAAATATCTGGGGGTGCATACTGACAATAAATTGGACTGGAAATGCAACACTGAAGCTGTCTACAAGAAGGGTCAGAGCAGGCTCTATTTCTTGAGGAAACTGAGGTCTTTTAACGTGTGTACTAAGTTGCTACAAATTTTTTATCAGTCTGTGGTGGCAAGTGCAATTTTCTTTGCTGTCATCTGCTGGGGTAGCAGTATCAGGGCAAGTGATTCTAACAGACTAAATAAGCTGATTGGAAAAGCAGGCTCTGTGCTGGGGACCACTTTGGAACCCCTAGAGTTGGTGGTGGAGAGGAGAATGTTACAGAAATTGTTAAACATTATGGACAATGCATCACATCCTCTACACAGCACACTGGCAAAGCAAAAAAGTGTTTTCAGTCGGTTGATTAAAGTATATCTAATTTAATCTAATCTAATTTTCTGATCTCTGACCCTCTCTAATCAACAAGGCGTTTGTTTCCACCCACAGAACTGTCACTCACTCACTCACTCACTCACTCACTCAGTGTTTTTTGTTTTCTGCACCATTCTGTGTAAACGCTAGAGACTGTTGTGTGTGAAAACCCCAGGAGATCAGCAGCTTCCGAAATACTCAAACCTTCACGCTCCATCTGGATCAAACCAACACCCATACCACAGTGAGAGAAAGTCACACTGTGAGATCACAATCATACTGATGAGAGTTTAAATGGAAATCATGAGTTTTGTGTTTCGATGCAGAAAGCTTCACATACAACTCCTTCACTGTTCATGTGGTTAATGTTGAGAAAACACTGTTGCTAGGCAACTGGGAAATGTGGATGCTGTGCAAAAGCTAGCTCATGTTTGAGGCTAATGATTTAGCTCACTAATACACAGCTGTGCGAGATACAGCGAGAGTGTAAACGACACAGGACTGTCAGGAATGTCAGCGCTTCCCTCAGAACTGTTGGACATATTACTGAGAAAAGATGCTGCAAACACACTTAGCATTGACTGCTAACTGCTAACTCAGAGCTGTCAGAAACCCAGGTCTCTGTGTCCAGCACTGCAGTTTATAAGAATCAGGTCTGAGCAGAAAATAAATCCAGATGCAGGATTTTAAAGTCTGCAGAAGGCATGAGGTTGATAAAGACAGCGGGGTTAAACGAGGCTTCGTTTACGGTTAAGCTAAATGAACCTGCAGGTCAAGATTTTTTCTGTCAGATAACTTTGAGTTATGGAGTGTGATATGGATCAAAGCTCTGAGGCTGGAAGTGTGCGGGTGGGAAAGTGAAAGCATGAAGTGGAATAATAACTGGCCTGGTTACTTGTTTACCATCTTGAGACAACAACACAAGAAGCTGATATCACTCTCAGCCAATCACAGCACTCGGCCACGCCCTTCCTGCTCTGCTTTACTGGCAGCACTAACAGAGTTTCCAGTAAGCTACGTGCCTGAAGCCAATCCTGATACTGTGCCAAAAGCACCTGCTGAACAGGTACGGTGCACTCTGAGCCTCAACCACAGGCGTGAATGGCCTTTGTCCTCTTACAGTGTCAAATATCTCTGTTTGTGTGTGTGTGTGTGTGTGTGTGTGTGTGTGTGTGTGTGTGTGTGTGTGTGAGCGTGTGAGTGAAAGAGTGAGACAGAGAATTCTGTCATAATTCACACACATGATCCTGAAGGAATTCACTAACAATAATTCTGTGAAAATATTCCAGATGTCTCACCTGCTGCATTTTACTGTTCCAGTGTGTGGTCCAAATTCACAATAAATAAACAAATAAAATATGGTCATATTGTAAAATATGATAATATGGTGGAATGTATCACAGTGGAAATTTGTATGGAAAAAGTAAAAAATATAATTGTGAGCTGTTTGTACAGAACTCCAGCATCAAGTATCGATATATTTGAAAACTGGATGGAAAACATGTTTTCTAACTCAGTGCAGAAGACTGTGTTTATCTGTGGGATTATAATATTGATCTGTTAAATCCAAAAAAGCATAAAATGACAGAAGATTTCATAAATACAATGTACAGTATGGGTTTATACCCAAAAATCACCAAACCTAGTAGAATTACTTCTCATTGTGTCACATTAATAGATAATATATTTACAAACAGTATGGAAAATAATACAGAAAGTGGGCTTTTATATAATGACATCAGTGACCATTTGCCTGTATTTATTGTCTATCACTGTAATTACTGGAAACCTAAGGATATGAATCAGCTGAAATACAAACAGATAAGAACCGAAGAAAACATAAGGATACTTAAGAGTGAATTACTTAAACAGAACTGGAGAGTCGTATATGAGGAAGAAGATATTGACAAAGCATACAGTGGATTCCTAAATATCTTTAAAACACTATATGATAAAACCTGTCCTGTAAGGAAATACAATGATGGACAAAAACAAGCAAATGGTCCATGGATCACCAAAGGATTAAAAAATGCCTGTAAAAAAAAGAACATGCTGTATAGACAATTCATAAAAAAAATAACTTTGGAGGCAGAAATTAAATATAAAAAATACAAGAATAAATTAACCAGCATTATGAGGACATGTAAGAAGGAATATTATAATAAATTATTAGATAGTAATAAAAATAATATGAAGGGGCTATGGAATGTACTGAATAGTATTATTAGGAATAGAGCTAAAAACACAAGCTACCCTGATCATTATATTGAGAATGACAGATCAATAAATAATATGGAAGAAGTGGTAAATGGTTTTAATAGATTCTATGTAAATGTGGGACCAAAACTAGACAACTTCATTGGAAAATATAAACTTTTAGCTGACAGTCAATATGGATTCCGGAAAAACAGATCAACAACCCTGGCATTAATGGAACTTATTGAGAAAATCACAAATGGTATAGACAATAAAAAACATGTTATGGGAATTTTCATAGATCTAAAGAAAGCATTTGACACAATAAATCACGACATTCTATTCAAAAAAGAGAGAGGTATGGTATCAGAGGGGTTGGTTTGGACTGGGTGAGGAGCTACTTAAGTAACAGGCAACAATTTGTAAAAATTGGAGATCACACATCTGATTATTTGCCCATAACATGTGGAGTACCGCAAGGGTCTGTCTTAGGTCCTAAACTGTTTATATTGTACATTAATGATGTATGTAATGTATCAAGTATAATGAAATGCATTTTATTTGCCGATGATACAAACATCTTTTGCGCCGGGGACAATGCACAGCAGCTTATGGAAACAATCACAACCGAAATGAATGAATTAAAAAGGTGGTTTAACGTAAACAAATTGTCATTGAATTTGAGTAAAACAAAGATTATGTTATTTGGAAAATATAAGTCGAACCCTAAAGTTGAATTGAAAATTGACAACATAACCATAGAAAGAGTTTATGAAATAAAATTTCTGGGTGTGATTGTTGATCATAAAGTCTGCTGGAAACCACATATTAATCATGTTAAAGCAAAAATAGCAAAGATTACTGCAATTTTGGGGAAATCAAGACACATTCTGGACTATAAATCACTACATACTCTGTATAATGCACTCATACTTCCATATCTGAGCTACTGTGTGGAGATACGGGGTAATAGCTACAAATCTAACCTGCAGCTGTTATCCACATTACAAAAAAGAGCAATAAGAATCGTCAATAATACGGGATATCTTGAGCATACAAACGCATTATTCGTAAAAGCACACACTCTGAAATTCACGGATCTGGTTAAACACAAGACTGCACAAATTATGTATAAAGCAAGACATAACCTTCTTCCGGGTGAGGTACAAAATACGTTTATGGAAAGGCACGATGGGTATAACCTGAGAGGGGAGATGAATTTTAAGAGAGTAAATGTTAGAACAACTCTGAAAAGTATGTGCATAACAGCCTGTGGGGTGAAATTGTGGAATGGTCTGGAAAATGAACTCAAAAATAGCATCAACATAAAACTGTTTAAAAAATTATATAAAAACATGTTAATAAAAATATATGAGAATGAGGACAGGCAGACTATATAGGTGATGATGAAATTGAGAGTAAGTCTGTGACTGGTCTTCTTGTATTTAGTGTATAGTTATAGGTATATGTATGTACTGTATATATGTATTGTATGTGTGTATATATGCATAACATAAGTATCTGTATATATGATTCGATTTGGTCGATATTATACCATGTCGGTATGTTTTGGTATGTTGGTATGTTTTCTTTTTTGTTTATTGCTTTTGTTTTCTTTTGTATATATAGTTTATTATGGTGGAAAGTGACATTTGATTAGCGGTGGTATAGAGGGTTAGGACTGGATAAATTATTACTTCTTCCTAATCCTTTCTGAACATTGTTATGTTACTGCCTTGTGGCTACGCTATTCTGTTTGTTTATGACGATGTTTTGATTATTGCATTTTTATTTAAATTTTATTTTTATATCTTCTTTATTGTTCAGAATAAAGTAATCAATCAAAAATCAATCAAATCAATCAAAATCAATCAATCAAAAATGTTGTGAGTTTATTTTGGTCTGTTTAACGTTCCATATGTAATTAACATTTCCACACTTCACGTTAAAATCAGTTTGCTGCAGCACTGATGAACTACACAATACTTACAGAGCACGCGGTTAATATTTAACACGAAACAGCGCCGTGGAACACAACAGCAGTGACTCAGGCGAGGAATTAAACCTGATGCACAAACTCGGCTCTCAGCCTGCAGAGTAAACCTATCGATTGTGACTAACTGGTACACGTTTAATGCGCAGTTAAAGCTAACGCTAGCTCCACAGTTTGGATTGCTAACAACTCTGACAGTGCCGTGTTGATGAAGGTTTGTGTTAAATTACCGCAGCTGGTGAGCCGAGGTCGTGGTCGACGTCAAGTTGAGACATGGAGCCACTGGAGCTTCATTCACACAGCAACCAAACATTTATCAACATCCATCCATCCATTACCCGTAACCACTTATCCTGTGCAGGGTTGCGGTCTGGAGCCTATCCCAGCTGACTACGGGGGAAAGGCGGGGTTCACCCTGGACAAGTCGCCAGGTCATCACAGGGCTGACACATAGACACAGACAACCATTCACACTCACATTCACACCTACGCTCAATTTAGAGTCACCAGTTAACCTAACCTGCATGTCTTTGGACTGTGGGGGAAACCGGAGCACCCGGAGGAAACCCACGCGGACACGGGGAGAACATGCAAACTCCACACAGAAAGGCCCTCGCCGGCCACGGGGCTCGAACCCGGACCTTCTTGCTGTGAGGCGACAGCGCTAACCACTACACCACCGTGCTGCCCTCAACAACATCCATTATACACCAAATCAATTGAGAGATGAAATGGAGTGACTGTTCCAGCCCTGAGGTTGATTATTTTCCCATAACAGCACCGCACCACACACACACACACACACACACACACACACACACACACACACACACACACACACACACACACTCTACTTTCACATGAACACTAATCTTTTACTGTTATTCCGAATACGACGTTACAGGACGTGTGAACAGTATCTTCTGAATTGATACATGTGGGATATTCTGATGTTATTCAGGTGTGAGGCGCGTTCTCTGGATGTGGATACAGTGTGTTTGGAATACGCATCTCCACTGGGGTTTTTACAGCAGGTTGTGACACACGGCCCCTTGTCCGTTTACAGTCAGCTCTGTGTGTTTTACACAAACCAGTGAGACAATCGGAGTATAACAGCTGCATGGAAACAGGAATATTAGTGGAATATTCATTTTCAGTCACCATGGAAACAGCTTAGGCGGAATATTGCCTTTTTCTGAATAAGGGATATTTTGTGCATTTGGAGCAATTTATTAAAGAATGACACATCATACTTTTTTAAATCAATTTATAGTTATATTTCATGTTGTTGCAGTCAGTTTCTGTCTCAGTGATGTTATAGCAGCAATAAACACTTGTTCCCTCACACCTTCATTCTCTCTCTTGAAACTGATAAAACAAAAATAAATCACAGCTTGTTCCACTGTGTTCCTGAGAAACTATAAAGAAGTGTAAACTCCTCTGTCCTGAAGACATCAAAGATCTTACAGGTCCAGCTTCACCTCTGACTGTTACACAGCACTCAGACTGGAGACTCCTTCCAGAAACCTGTTACAGAAACACATTTCTCCTGACAGAGAACTTCACCGTATCAACAGTTTTTAAGATCTGCTACTACAGAAATGATAACGTATTCAATGGAGTGTGTTAATATAAAACTGTGAGGAAGTGAACAACACTGGGCTCTGTGTCAGCCTTTGGGATTTAAACTCACAACCTTATGGTGATTCTTCTCTATGCGTTATACCATTTAAAATAAAGTTGCTAAAATAAAAATGTGGCTTTTGTGAAGAGGAGGCGCTTCAAAACAGCATCAGCCAATCAGATCATCAGCCAATCAGCCCTCTATCCCTCTATCCACAGGACGCATGCACACTTTACACACAAGGCTGACTGCACGGTTGAGTCTGTGGTGCGCAGACTGGGTCTGGAGGGCTGAGTGGGTTGAGTCTCACCTGTATGACTCACTGTAGTGAAAAGTTTTCACTTTTTTCCACAGTGCAAAGGCTCTGTCCTGATTAAATGATTAACCGTGTGTCTCGTCTGTAATATTATTTAAATATTTACGTTAAAGACGTGGTGTGGTGCGCAGTAAACACACAAACAGATGATTTTCACTTCATCAACTTTATTTAAAAAAATTTCCGATATAAAATATGAACAATATGTCATACGCAGTAGTGAATGTCTCTTCTGTGTCATAAATCTGAGAAATATGTCTCATTTAGGAGACAGCGTGTGTGATTAAAACACACACCATCTGAACAGAACAAGCCCTCACCGCCCCCCCCCACACACACTCACACACTCTTCCTGACTGTCACCTGATTTATGTATTAAAGCTGTATTAAAGAGAAGAAACACAGTAATAATAATAATAATAATAATAATAATAATAATAATAATAATAATAATAATAATAATACGTGTGAAGTGATGATGATACTCTGGAGAAACTTCATGTGGCAATTAAAAGATTCGTTCAGGTTTTTATCTCTTCAGTTTGGTCTACATTTAAACAACAACAACAATGACGACAACAACAATTAGATATAAGTTTAAAAACCGTACATTAACCTTTGACACTTATGTTCCAGCAGACGCAAGATGTTAAAACATTCCAAAACATATAAATTTACATTCCCTGTGTTTCAGGCTGGTTCCTAAAGAACCCTGGAGCACTTTGTCTAACATCCTCTATACAACACTCACCATATCTTCACAACAAACCATTTCCACTGATATACAGAGGGTGGACTGCTGCCTAATGGGATTTAATGTGCTCCTGGTGGACTGTAATGGTCTGGACTTCCAAATGGTTCCTCATTTCCATCATCTGCTCATGACAGAGAAGGTCCTTCTGGCTTTTGATGGTGTTTAAAAGAAACCAGAAGCTCCTGAATGGAAGCCTTCAAGCCAGAGCATGACAGATTTTACTTCTGGATTGTAATGTTTTGAGTTTTCAGAAGGGTTTAGTAAAATAAAACTCAGTTGTTCTTGATGTTTTCTGGATCGTTTGTGAGAATAAAGAGTGGAAGTGGACGAGTGTGTGTTTGAAACAGCACTGAAACACAGGAGAGAAAAAAAATCCATAACCTTCATCAAAAGCCGCACCGTAACCCACAGGAGGTCATGTGACAGTCACGCCCGTATGCCCATTAGACAAAAGTGTCAAATTTTCTTTTTTTTTCAGAAGATAAAAAGCAACACAATTTACAACACGACATTATTATCGGTTCATAAAACCTACTTTAGCCAGTACAGGCTTACAGCGTCTCTGTTACGCTCCTCCCTCAGAGCAGGGAGTTCAGCTACAAAACCAGCCTTCACGCTGACCCTATGCCTCTACAGTAAAGTCCTTCATGACGTCTGTACTTGTGACACCTTCCATGTTCCCGTCACATTCCCAACTCCTCCAACTTCCACCCGCTTGAGTTCTTCCCGAACTTGTAGACCAGTCTCCGGCCGTCCACTCGCTCCAGGATTTCTCTCTTGTAATAATACCTGCAGAAGACACAATCCAGATGAGAGCACATTCCTCTCTGCATTCTGATTGGCTGGAGGATGATGATGCAAAGTGCACATAGAGGAGCATGCTAGCTATGTTAGCCATTATGCTAAGTTGAAATACAGCTGTGTTTAGATTCAACACTCAGGGATGAAAAGTTCAATGTAATTTCGTCTTTTCCAAGTAATCCATCAACTCTTCTGAGGGAAATGTTAATGTTTCTGATATTTCTCATTTCACACCTCTGTTAAAATACTTAGCTACATGGTAACCAGTTAAATGGCTAAGATTGTTTAAAGCATTAGCATGTTGTATGCTAGCCTTCTCATTTCAAAAGCAGACATTTTATAGATAATATTCTGTTATTACATTTAATTTCACACCCATCTTATATCCTTTTGTGACTTCATGATAATGAGAAGGAATTGACGATAATTGATGATAATTATGAGCACTTAGTTAAGGGCGGAGTCTCACCTCATAGCTCGGCTCAGTTTCTCGTAAGTCATGCTGCTGTTTTTCTTCTTCTGACCCCAGAGCTGAGCCACAGCCTCCGACTTCAGGAACTTAAAGACACCATCTCTGCGATCCTCCCACTTCATCAGGCCCTGGTTCTTCTCCGGGTGGATCAGAATGTCACGGATGAATTCCCATAGGTGTGTACCGCGTGGAGCTGACGAGTCAGAACAGGAAGTCAGTTAATCCTCCTGTAGTGCGCACTCCTTAGTAAACAAAGCCCCGATGACCCGGTGCTCACTCACCATGTTTGTTCTTTTTGTTCTCGACGAAGTGCTCAGAGCCACGGCTCAATTTAGGAGGTCGACCTCGTCTCTTCTTCTCCACAGGCTCCTGTTTAATGAAGCTCTCTGAGAGAAATCACACACACACTCATTAAAAATGACATCAAGAAAATGCACACATCTAGAAAAGACAAATATAACATTTATGTTAATACACTCATTCATTACGGTTTCTATAGTAACTGCTCGGGGTGTGTACAGCAGATGCTCCACTGATAATAAACAGATTAAAAACAATCATTATCATGGTGAAGTTTTGTGTGAGGAGAAATGTGTTTCTGTGACATTTCTAGAAGGAGTCTCCAGTGGCAGGACTTACAGGAGTTTACGCTTCTTTACAGTTTCTCACTACAAGCCGAGAAAAAAAACAAGCTGCGTTTTTTTTTTTCTTTTTTTTAGAGAAAAGAGACAGGCTAGTGAGGATATGACTGTTTATTAGCTGCTATAATATACATGAAAATTAACTTTCTCACATTAACTGTAACTGTAAATGGATAAAAACTTTGACATTCATTAAGAAGTTAAAACGTGCAATTATTGATAATTTTCTGTGGTATAAAAGGAATAAAGAGGAATAAATCACTTGGGTATGTGCTGTTAAAGGAAAATATTGCACTTCAGTGTAACTCTTTTTCATCACACCAACTGAGTCGTTGATTATTTCCCCATCACAGCACAACAGCAATCCCCATCACAGTGTTTTATTCCTTACATACTGATCACTTCATAATTCTGTACGAATGACTGAGAGCCAACGTCCCGCCAGACACTTCATCTCATCTCATCTCATTATCTGTAGCCGCTTTATCCTGTTCTACAGGGTCGCAGGCGAGCTGGATCCTATCCCAGCTGACTACGGGCGAAAGGCGGGGTTCACCCTGGACAAGTCGCCAGGTCATCACAGGGCTGACACATAGACACAGACAACCATTCACACTCACATTCACACCTACGCTCAATTTAGAGTCTCCAGTTAACCTAACCTGCATGTCTTTGGACTGTGGGGGAAACCGGAGCACCCGGAGGAAACCCACGCGGACACGGGGAGAACATGCAAACTCCGCACAGAAAGGCCCTCGCCGGCCCCGGGGCTCGAACCCAGGACCTTCTTGCTGTGAGGCGACAGCGCTAACCACTACACCACCGTGCCGCCCCAGACACTTCATCATCATTATTATTATTATTATTATTAATGTAATAATGTTCATAATTAAAGCTTACTTGGTGAGTAGGTGTAGTGCGTCTCTGTGTATTCATGATCTGAATCACTTCCAGCGGATTCCGGAGAACTCGGGTTCAAGAAACTTCCTGCAGAGAGACAGAGATAAAGTTCTACTCAGGAGAAAACTCACACTTTCATCATATTAGCACTGAATAATAAGAATGATGAGTGAGATGTTTGTTGATAGAACCAACAGTGTGGAGAAGATTATTAGAGGATTATTAGAGGATTATTAGAGGATTATCTCTGACCTGTGATGGAGCTCTGCAGACTCTCTGAGTACGAGTCATAGCCGTTGTCACTTCCCGGCGTTAGCTGTGTTTTATACTCATAGAAGCTGAAATCGCTCTCTTTCTTACCTATACAGTGAACACACACACACACACACACACACACACTACATGACTGTACTGCTCATTACAGAACCATCAGGTCATTCACTGTGTGTGTGTGTGTGTGTGTGTGTGTGTCACCTGTGGGACCGTTCTGGATGATTACGCTGTCGAGTGTTGGACCGTTGTTGAACGGTGATTGGGGGAGGTCGAACAGGAAGTTGCTCAGCAGCTCATAGGTCTCGTTCAGCATGCAGTTCTGTGTGATGTCATCAACTGGAGACAGAAACAGGAAGTAGAATTCTCACGGTCAGTGTTTTTCACTCAAAGTCACTCTCAAGTCTAATGGGAGTCCACCCATGACAATGAACCTCACCCTGACCCCACCCCTCACCCTGACCCCACCCCTCACCCTGAAGCTCTCCGGGCTCTTCTTGAGTCATTCTCAGCGTGATTGTTCCGCATTGTGTGTGAGTGTGTGTGATGCTTGTAAACACGTGTGAGTGCAGTGTGTGCTCATGGTCCTCACTGTGTTTGTGTTTGAGGTTCTCAAGGCTCTGGTGTAGCGTCTCCCCGAGCTGCGGCCCGAAGGTGGCCATCATGGCGTCCCTGCTGAGCGAGCACAGCACTGAGCCGTCCATGTCACAGCAGTCCAGGTTCAGCAGCGTGGCGTCGTATTTACTCTCCTCGATATGGAAGTCAATCCAGTCCAGAACATTCCGCCTGCTCCAGAACTGAGGGTTCACCTGCTGCCATGGACCTGCAGGAAGGGGCGGGGCTACAGGTGAGACTCTGCAAACACCTGCACAGATGAGCTCCTGTGCATCAGTCACAAACAAAATACACACTGAGCTGCACTGGAGGACCAGAGAATGAGCTTAGCTGTCTGTCTGTCCATCCATCCGTCTGTCTGTCTGTCTGTCTCTCTCAGGTAAACACAGGTGAGAGAGTGATCTCAGACTTCAGATGTGTTCAGAGCTGATTTACTGTTTGATCTGAAAACAAGCAGCTTCTGTTTCAACCTTATCTCTCTATGACATTAGTGTGTGTGTGTGTGTGTGTGTGTGTGTGTGTGTGTGTGTGTGTGTGTGTGTGTGTGTGTGTAAGAGAACTGCATTCCTGGAGGAATGTGAAACATTTTGCATGTTAATTATTTCTCAGTCTGAGGTCACTGTGTTCAGCCAAACAATACACACCACATACTACACAATACACACCACTCAATACACACCACACACTACTCAATATACACTACACAATACACACCACACACCACTCAATACACACTACACACCACGCATCACACACCACTCAAAACACACTACACACTACTCAATACACACTGCACAATACACACCACACACTACACACCACACAATACACACCACTCACTACACAATACACACCACATACCACCCACTATACACTACACACCACACACTACACACTACACACCACACAATACATACCACACAATACACAATACACATCACACAATACACAATACATACCACACAATACACACCACTCACTACACAATACACACCACACAATACACAATACATACCACACAATACACAATACACACCACACAATACACACCACATACCACCCACTACACACTACACACCACACACTACACAATACACACCACACAATACACAATACATACCACACACTACACAATACACACCACACAATACACAATACATATCACACAATACACACCACTCACTACACAATACATACCACACACTACACAATACACACCACCCACTACACAATACACACCACACAATACACAATACACATCACACAATACACACCACTCACTACACAATACACACCGCACAATACACAATACATACCACACAATACACAATACACACCACACACTACACAATACACACCACCCACTACACACTACACACCATACACTACACAATACACACCACACAATACACACCACCCACCACCCACTACTCAATACACACTACACACTACTCAATACACACCACCCACTATATAATACACACCACCCACTACACTACACACCACCCACTACACACTACTCATATTAAAAGAATAACACATTAACATTATTACACATATTATAATTAAATACTAATAATAATCGCTTTTGTTTAATTTTTTTTATTTTAATGAATTGAAACATCTCATCTCATCTCATTATCTCTAGCCGCTTTATCCTGTTCTACAGGGTCGCAGGCGAGCTGGATCCTATCCCAGCTGACTACGGGTGAAAGGCGGGGTTCACCCTGGACAAGTCGCCAGGTCATCACAGGGCTGACACATAGACACAGACAACCACTCACACTCACATTCACACCTAAGCTCAATTTAGAGTCACCAGTTAACCTAACCTGCATGTCTTTGGACTGTGGGGGAAACCGGAGCACCCGGAGGAAACCCATGCGGACACGGGGAGAACATGCAAACTCCACACAGAAAGGCCCTCGCCGGCCACGGGGCTCGAACCCAGGACCTTCTTGCTGTGAGGCAACAGCGCTAACCACTACACCACCGTGCCGCCATTATAATAAATGATTTATTAATTAATTTATTATTTATTTTGAGTGAGCATGCGCTATACAATGTGTGTGATATCTAATTCAGTGTTTTTTTTTCTTTATTTTTATTCATTAAAAGTCACTTCTTGTCTTAAAGCAAGAAGGTTCTGGGTTCGAGCCCCGTGGCCGGCGAGGGCCTTCACTGTAAAATATAATAAGTTGACTTTACTTAAAAAAAATATGCAAAGTCGTTGCCTCAAAAAAAGTCATTTATGTTGATTTAGATAAATTAGATTGGGTTAACTTATTTTTTGTGAGTTTGCAGTACTCAAATTAACTTAGATTAGTTTGATTACATTAACTTATTTATTTTGAGTTTGCAGTACTCACATAAACTTATATTAATTTGATTACATTAACTTATTTATTGTGAGTTTGCAGTACTCATCTTATATAATTTTGATTACATTAACTTATTTATTTTAAGTTTACAGTACTCAAATCAATGGCTTTCAGATATCTTTTTTCATAAATTTAACTTAATATTCATGAATTCCATTGATTTGAGTACTGTAAACTTAAAATAAATAAGTTAATGTAATCAAAATTATATAAGATGAGTACTGCAAACTCACAATAAATAAGTTAATGTAATCAAATTAATATAAGTTTATGTGAGTACTGCAAACTCAAAATAAATAAGTTAATGTAATCAAACTAATCTAAGTTAATTTGAGTACTGCAAACTCACAAAAAATAAGTTAACCCAATCTAATTTATCTAAATCAACATAAATGACTTTTTTTGAGGCAACGACTTTGCATATTTTTTTTAAGTAAAGTCAACTTATTATATTTTACAGTGTTTCTGTGTGGAGTTTGCATGTTCTCCCCGTGTCTGCGTGGGTTTCCTCCGGGTGCTCCGGTTTCCCCCACAGTCCAAAGACATGCAGTTAGGTTGACGTGGGGCGGCCTTGGGCTGAGGTGCCCTTGAGTGAGGTACCAAACCCCTGACTGCTCCCCGGGTGCTCTGGTGTGGCTGCCCACTGCTCTGAGTGTGTGTGTGCGTGTGTTTACTGCTTCAGATGGGTTAAATGCAGAGGATGAATTTCACTGTGCTTGAAGTGTGCATGTGATGAATAAAGGTTTCTTCTTCTTCTTCTAAAGTAATGATGGATGTAGTTTCTCTTTACTTAGTTGTTCGGTTCTTGACATAATATGGATTACTGCAGTTGTGGAATCTGACTATTTACTGTCTTTTTATTATTATTTACTGTTTACTGTTTGATCTCAAATGCTTTAAGAAGGTGAGAAACTCGTTCACTAATGACCTTTTGACGAGATACAGCCGTTAATTGAAGAGTATTCCAAGTGACTCCCTCATGAAGTTGGTTAAGAGAATGACAAAGAGTGTACAAAGAGTCATTAAGGGAAACACTTGAAGAATCTAAAATATCAAATATTTTTTGTTTGTTTTTTTCCACTTTTGTTCACCTCATAATTCCAGATATGTTCCAGATGTTATTTCATCATTTTGATGTCTTCAGTTTTGTTCTACAGTGTAGTCAATGTCAAAGTCCTGCCTGTGCCAGGACCTGGTCTTCCCAGGCAGTCTCCTGTCCCAGTACTAACCAGCCCTAAAGGTACATCGGGTGACGCTGATCTCCATTTCTAAAGCTCTTGGCCTCTCACCTATTAAACAACTGGGGGTGGGGGGTTGGTGGGGTTCCTCTGGTAACCACCACAGTTTGTGAGAGTTTCTGTCCCTACTCATGTCTGTATTGTGGCCTCACCAGATGGCAGTAGGTACCATTTTTATGATGTTCTTTGGTATGACCCAACTGCAGGCAGAACTCATGATCTCCTGATGGAGAGGTGGACACACTAACCCTAGGCCAGATCGCAATTCTACAATGTAGAAAATCTTCAAAATACAGAAAAACCTATGAATGAATAGATGTATCGAAACTTTTGACTGGTACTGTATATGAGTGGTGTGTGTGATATATATGAGCAGTGTGTGTGATGTATATGAGTGGTGTGTGTGATGTATATGAGTGGTGTGTGTGATGTATATGAGTGGTGTGTGTGATGTATATGAGTGGTGTGTGTGATGTATATGAGTGGTGTGTGTGATATATATGAGTGGTGTGTGTGATGTATATATGAGCGGTGTGTGTGGTGTATATGAGTGGTGTGTGATGTATATGAGCAGTGTGTGTGATGTATATGAGTGGTGTGTGTGGTGTATATATGAGTGGTGTGTGTGATGTATGAGTGGTGTGTGTGGTGTATATATGAGTGGTGTGTGTGATGTATGAGTGGTGTGTGTGGTGTATATATGAGTGGTGTGTGTGATGTATGAGTGGTGTGTGTGGTGTATATATGAGTGGTGTGTGTGATGTATGAGTGGTGTGTGTGTGATGTATATGAGCGGTGTGTGTGTGGTGTATATATGAGCGGTGTGTGTGGTGTATATATGAGCGGTGTGTGTGGTGTATATATGAGCGGTGTGTGTGATGTATATGAGTGGTGTGTGTGGTGTATATATGAGCGGTGTGTGTGATGTATATGAGTGGTGTGTGTGGTGTATATATGAGCGGTGTATGTGGTGTATTATATGAGCGGTGTTTGTGGTGTATATATGAGCGGTGTGTGTGGTGTATATATGAGCGGTGTGTGTGTGGTGTATATATGAGTGGTGTGTGTGATGTATGAGCGGTGTATGTGGTGTATTATATGAGCGGTGTTTGTGGTGTATATATGAGCGGTGTGTGTGGTGTATATATGAGTGGTGTGTGTGATGTATATGAGTGGTGTGTGTGATGTATATATGAGTGGTGTGTGTGGTGTATATATGAGCGGTGTGTGTGGTGTATATATGAGCAGTGTGTGTGATGTATATGAGTGGTGTGTGTGATGTATGAGCGGTGTGTGTGATGTATATATGAGCGGTGTGTGTGGTGTATATATGAGCGGTGTGTGTGGTGTATATATGAGCAGTGTGTGTGGTGTATATATGAGCGGTGTGTGTGGTGTATATATGAGCAGTGTGTGTGATGTATATGAGTGGTGTGTGTGATGTATGAGCGGTGTGTGTGGTGTATTATATGAGTGGTGTGTGTGGTGTATATATGAGTGGTGTGTGTGGTGTATATATGAGCAGTGTGTGTGGTGTATATATGAGCGGTGTGTGTGGTGTATATATGAGCAGTGTGTGTGATGTATATGAGTGGTGTGTGTGATGTATGAGCAGTGTGTGTGGTGTATATATGAGCGGTGTGTGTGATGTATGAGCAGTGTGTGTGGTGTATATATGAGCGGTGTTTGTGGTGTATATATGAGCGGTGTGTGTGGTGTATATATGAGCGGTGTGTGTGGTGTATATATGAGTGGTGCGTGTGGTGTATATATGAGTGGTGTGTGTGGTGTATATATGAGTGGTGTGTGTGGTGTATATATGAGTGGTGTGTGTGGTGTATATATGAGTGGTGTGTGTGGTGTATATATGAGCGGTGTGTGTGGTGTATATATGAGCGGTGAGTGTGTGGTGTATATATGAGTGGTGTGTGTGGTGTATATATGAGCGGTGTGTGTGATGTATGAGCAGTGTGTGTGGTGTATATATGAGCGGTGTTTGTGGTGTATATATGAGCGGTGTGTGTGGTGTATATATGAGCGGTGTGTGTGGTGTATATATGAGTGGTGCGTGTGGTGTATATATGAGTGGTGTGTGTGGTGTATATATGAGTGGTGTGTGTGGTGTATATATGAGTGGTGTGTGTGGTGTATATATGAGTGGTGTGTGTGGTGTATATATGAGCGGTGTGTGTGGTGTATATATGAGCGGTGAGTGTGTGGTGTATATATGAGTGGTGTGTGTGGTGTATATATGAGCGGTGTGTGTGATGTATGAGCAGTGTGTGTGGTGTATATATGAGCAGTGTGTGTCTTACCCGCTGTGTTGTGTACAGTATTGCTGTTGTTGTTGCAGTAGTGTGTGTCATTAAACGGTGTGCTGCGGTTTATTGTAGGAAAGCTGGCAGCGTGCAGGCTCGGTTCGCTTGGGTACAGGTTCGCGTTAGCGTTATTCAGGATGTTGCTCAGTTCACTGGAGGCCATTGCGCTCCTGCACACACACACACACACACACACAAATGCATGCATATTCATAACCAGTATGTAAGGGTTCCTAAAAAGTTGTAGTCGAGTTGTACAAATGGTTCCTAAAATGGATTTCCTATTTCAGATTATTTAACATTATGCTATTATCCATTAGCATGCATGTTTAGCATAACACATTCTGGGATTATATAAATACACTCACAAGAACATGAAGAATAAAAGTGAGAAAGTAATAAACACAATCTGAAAATATGATGAAAGCAAAAACAATTAAAGTGATTAATAATAATAATTATCATTAATATTATTATTATAACTAGAAATAAGTGAGTGTTACTACAGCAATAGCACAAGACCATAGACAGAGAAATATGTATTTAGTGTATAACACATTGTGTGTGTGTGTGTGTGTGTGTGTGTGTGTGTGTGTGTGTGTGTGTGTGTGTGTGTGTGTGTGTGTGTTACCTGCTCGGTGTGTGATGGAGGTTTGAGGTGTCCGAGTCCAGAGTGTGTGCTGTATAATCCGCTACACAGTGGCACGAGAGTGTGTGTGTTTAAATTCAGTGTGTTTGTGAGGTGCAGTATTACCTGAGCTCTTCTCACCTGTACACTTTTATAACCAGATGATAGACAGAGGGGTGGAGCTTAAGGGAAGGAGGGAAATTCCACAGAATCAGAACATGACCACTCCCTCCTCTTCATCTCTGTCTGTCTGTCTGTCTCTCTCTCTCTCTCTCTCTCTCTCTATCTATCTATCTATCTATCTATCTATCTTTCAGGTGGGTGGCAGTGTTGGGGATCAGTTAAGATGTGCGCGCGCGCACACACACACACACACACACACACACACACATAAAATGGTATATGTACATCTGACCTGTGTGTGTTTGAACTTGAACAATTAAGTCAATATTTAATGTTGGCCCAATGTGTGTGTGTGTGTGTGTGAGAGAGAGAGAGAGAGAGAGAGAGAGAGAGAGAGAGAGAGAGAGAGAGAGAGAGAGTTTATCACTGATTTCGATTTACTGCAGGAGTGGCTGATTAATGTTTGCTCAGTGTTGTTTTTCAGACAATCCAACACACACACACACACACACACAACTTGTATTTTATAATTTTAGCTGCTAAACTGAGGATGTAATCTGATGCTGTGTCACACTGTAATTAACACTTTGTATGAGTAAGCAGACTAAACACACACACACACACACACACACACACACACACACACACACACACAATCTCTTTGTTTGTGCAAGGTTTTGTTTCATAATGACTGCATTTACAGGCTGAATCATATTTCTGTGTTTTGGTGTGTGTGTGTGCTGCCCCTCAGTGGCTGAAAGAATTAATGAAACTAAAACCTCCTACATGAAAGATCTACGCAATCTGAATAAAATAACTAAAATCACACACCTCTTTGTGCAAGGTTTTGTTTCATAATGCTTGCATTCACATTTTGAAAAGTATTTGTTGGTTTTGATGACAGCTTGTGTGTGTGTGTGTGTGTGTGTGTGTGTGTGTGTGTGTGTGTGTGTGTGTGTGTGTGTGTGTGTTACCTGATCAGTGTGTGATGCAGGTTTGAGGTGTCCAAGTCCTGAGGGTGAGCTGTATAATTTACTCCAGTGAAAAAGTACAACTGTGTCACCAGGAAATTCATTATAGTTTAACAGGAAGTCTGTTTTGTTGAAGTTATCAACTGTTCACTGATGGAAACTTGAGTGTAAAACTGTTCATGACAACTGCAGTCCTAAAGTTAGCGAGACAACGTAGTCCTCAGCCATAAAAGCATTACTGTAAGAGTCCAGAGCGTCTTCCAAGTGTGTCTTTCGACTGTCCATATGGGGCCGTCCTCTACAGGAGCGATGTGATGAGACTCCAGCCAGAAGTAGGGCATCAGGATGGATCAGGCAGGTCTGAGGAGCAGGAGAGGTTCAGCATCACTGGTGTCTCAGGAGTGACATGTGTAAGGAGAGAGAGAGAGAGAGAGAGAGAGAGAACACAGGTTGTTGGGTATGCCCAATGTCACTTAGAGTAAGAACAGTGTACATTTTGCGCTGAGTGCCAGCAGGGACTCTGGCGAGATTAACTATGACCTCATAACTAAAAGGGAGAGCCAGAAGAGAACCCAGACATGAGGGAGGCCCGGGACATAAAACATCCAGCCACTGCACCGTCAGCAAACCCGAGTGAGCGAGTGAGAGTGGGGGGAGGACGACAGCATCCATACATCCCAGTTTACCAAAACACTCTGTCTGAGGATCCTCCAGATCTACTCCTTTACCTTATAAACACCATTAACACAAGGCTTGGCTAAACAGATCTGTTTTCAGCCGAGACTTAAACACTGAGACTGTGTCTGATTCCCGAACACTACTTGGAAGGCTGTTCCATAACTGTGGGGGTTTGTAAGAAAAGGCTCCGCCCCCTGATGTAGCCTTCACTATACGAGGTACCAGCAGATAGCCTGCGCCTTTTGATCTAAGTAGGCGTGGCGGGTCATAGAGGAGCAGAAGTTCACTCAGGTACTGTGGTGCGAGACCATTCAGTGCTTTAAAGGTCAATAGTAGTATTTTATAATCTGTGTGAAATGTGATTGGGAGCCAATGCAGTGTGGATAAGACAGGGGTGATGGGGTCATATTTTCTAGTTCTAGTAAGGACTCTTGCTGCTGCATTTTGAACTAACTGGAGCTTGTTTATGCACTTATTGGAATATCCAGACAGTAAGGCATTACAATAATCCAACCTGGAGGGAACGAAAGCATGAACTAGTTTTTCCGCGTCATGTAGTGACATTAAATTTCTTATCTTTGCAATATTTCTGAGATGAAAGAAAGCTATCTGGGTAATGTTATCAATGTGAGTTTTGAATGAAAGACTGGGGTCAATAATCACTCCGAGGTCTTTTACTGCTGCATGTGAAGAAACAGAAAGGCCATCCAGAGTTACTGTGTAATCAGAAAACTTACTTCTAGCTGCATGTGGTCCGAGTACAAGTACTTCAGTCTCGTCAGAGTTAAGCAGAAGGAAGTTAATAAGCATCCAGTGTCTAATGTCCTTCACACATTCCTCAATTCTATTAAGCTGGTGTCTCTCATCAGGTTTTGCAGAAACATAACATCAGCATATCATCACCATAACATATTATCAGCATAACAGTGGAAACTAATACCACACTTACGAATAATATCACCCAGAGGTAACATATATAAAGAAAAAAGCAGTGGACCTAAGACAGAACCTTGTGGAACACCAAACTTTATCTTTGTATGCAAAGAAAAATCATCATTTACATCAACAAACTAATCAGTTAAATAAGACTTGAGCCAGGAGAGGGCCGTTCCCTTAACTCCAATTACATTTTCTCATTTATCAAGGAGAATAGTATGATCAGTGGTGTCAGTCCTGATCAGAAGCCAACAGTAGGTCGTTCACTACTTTAACCAGTGCTGTCTCTGTGCTATGATGAGGTCTAAATCCTGACTGATGCATTTCATTCATGTTATTCCTATGTAAATATGAGCATAACTGCTGTGCCACAGCTTTTTCAAGGATCTTGGCAATGGGGGGGTGGGGGGGGGTGGTACTGGCCAATAATTGGACAGCTGATGGGGTTGAGGCCAAGTTTTTTAATCAGGGGTTTGATAACTGCTAGTTTGAAGGATTTGGGTACATAGCCAATTCTAATGGAAGAACTGATTATTTTTAGAAGCGGTTCAATTACTTCAGGTATTATCTGTTTGAAGAGTCACGTAGGTAAGGAATCTAGTACACAAGTTGAAGATTTTGATGTGGAAATTAGTGCAATTATTTTAGCCTCTCAAAGCTGAGTAAAGCATTCTAATCACTGATCTGATAGTTATATTGTTATCTCCAGACTTACTTGTCAAATTGTCTGGCTTGAAATTGATAGTCTGAATTTTTTTCCTGTTAACATGAATACGCTAACAGTACCACACTCACTCTAACACAAACACAGACTAACATGAACACACACTAATAAAACTGAATTTGGATAAAGAAAAAAGTTTTATTTCAACTGTATTTAATCTAATAAATTCACCTTCTCTGATCCTCTCACAGGTGCTTGTGTGTCAGGAATAGAGACTAAAATCAGATAAAACTTTGTTGTTATTGAGTAATATCATAAATATAGATAGAAATGTATTCTAATTAGAGTGATGTTTATAAATCTGTGAAGTGGCTCCATTTTTGTGTCGCCGTTTTTTTCCATAGCTTAAAAAAATGGTTATCAAAAACAGGTGAGGCAAGTCCAGGTAATTTTACCTCCTCTTTCCCACATTTCACAATCAGAGAGGCTTTCAGGAATGCAGGCGAGCCAGAATAGTGTGTGTGTGTGTGTGTGTGTGTGTGTGTGTGTGTGTGTGTGTGTGTGTGTGTGTGTGTGTGTGTGTGTGTGTGAACTGTATTGCTTGCTAAATGTAAGTTATTTAAATGGTATTTGTAAACACCCTTGTGATTTGTGGGAGACTGGAGGCAGACTTGCGAAAACTTAAAGTTTAATTTTTGTCACAAAACAGTTGTGAAGCAGATGCACGTGCAGGTTAGTGCTTTTATTAAAAAGTCCAGCAAACAAATCCAAAATGGTAAACAAACTCAAAATTTAGGTCAGGCAACGATTCAGGCAATCAGCAAGCATCAATACTGGGGCAAGTTCCAAAACATCAAAAACCAGAGAACAAAACCAGATCATAAACCAGAGGAGCAAAAACAAAATACAGCCTACAGAGATGGCCGCCACGGACTACAACTCCCAACATGCACAGTCACAGTCCTGTTCACAGTCACCTGAGTACTGATTATGCACACCTTTTCTGTTCCTCATCACTCACACACACACACACACACACACACACACACACACACACACACACACACACACACTATAGAAACAGACTTTGGAAAATGCCTCTTTGCAAAGTAACACTCACTGTCTTTAGCTGATTTACGAAGCCTTTATGTTTTGTCTCTGTGACTCGGATTGATCTGGTTTTGTTCTTGTTTTTTTGCTGTTTATAAGGGGTGTGGCTAATGTTCAGGAATTAGTTAAAGAAAAAAGAAATAAAGAAAGATATAGTTTGTGGGTCATTTAGCCTGTCAGGACAAGGTGTGCGTGTGTGTGTGTGTGTGTGTGTGTGTGTGTGTGTGTGTGTGTGTGTGTGTGTGAAGGAATGTCCCTCGTATCATTTATCTGTCAGTTCTGCAGTGCTTTTTATAGCACACACAGCAGCTGCACACACACACACACACACACACACACAGTTATGGCAGATCAGGCAAATAGCAGCAGTGTGAGACTCAGGAAGGACAGAGCGATGGAGAGAAATAAGGAAATGGAGGAGAAGAAGGGAGACAAGGGGACTAAGGAAGGCGCAGTGAATGGAGATGCAGCCATGATGGGCAACGGAGTGATGGAGAGTGAAAACCCTGAGGTGATGGAGCTGCCACCGTTTGAAATCATCACCGGGTGAGAGAGAGAGAGAGAGATAGAGAGAGAGAGAGAGAGAGAGAGAGAGAGAGAGAGAGTGGTTTAGCCTGTCTGTCCTTCCAGAGTCAAAATCTGGAGAAAACTTTATTTCTTTTTTGAATGATAAGCATGAATGACTGAAGCCCTGCCCCCACTGTCTCATATTCTTCATTTGCAACCATGTGACCAAAACTGCTTGCGTCATTGACCACCACCATGTTAGAGGATATACAATACATTTATACAGCGGTGAGATATACAGTGGTAAGAGTACAGACCAGAAGATAAAGAGGAGCTACATTTAGAAGCTTGTAGTCATTTCTCAAATCTATTTTAAAAACAATAATTTTGGCTGCTTCAAAAGATCAATATCTAACACAATCTATAATATATTTAGTTCTAAACGAGCCCTCACCAGGCAAAGAGGCTGCAGGATTTGAGGTTGTGGATTGACATGAATCTTTTTCAGTTGACTCTGTGATCGTTTGGGAAGATTCTTCAATCATTTTGCATTTCTTTCTGCACTCTGTAAGCCGAGAATTTCAAGCTACTGCTTTAGTACCATCTTTGATTTTGTTGTGGCCCGTATTTTGTGTCGGAGCCCAGTCTGGATCTGTAAAATTATAGAGATCAGCTGGTTCCCCTAATGGACAGAAAAAGCAAAATAAAAGCAGCGTCATGAAAAATGATATACAGATCTTTTTAAAATGAAATAATCGTAGAAGCCTTTGACTGTCAGCTCACACACTCGATGATTGTGGCGAGTTTCTGCATGACCAGGCTATTAAACGATCCAATATTTCTTATATCTTGTGATCTTTCATTAATAACTCGTTCATAGCACTTACCATTGATAAAATGTTCACTTCAGACTCATGTGGCTTTTGCTTCCTCATCGCTGAGATCAGCCCAGTTTATGTTAGACAGTCAGTGATGTCTACACTCCATGGACAACTCTCTTGTTTTTTTCTCCTTGATTATTTATAATTGCTAGAATTCTAAAGAGGGCGGCATGGTGGTGTAGTGGTTAGCGCTGTCGCCTCACAGCAAGAAGGTCTGGGTTCGAGCCCCGGGGCCGGCGAGGGCCTTTCTGTGCGGAGTTTGCATGTTCTCCCCGTGTCCACGTGGGTTTCCTCCGGGTGCTCCGGTTTCCCCCACAGTCCAAAGACATGCAGGTTAGGTTAACTGGTGACTCTAAATTGAGCGTAGGTGTGAATGTGAGTGTGAATGGTTGTCTGTGTCTATGTGTCAGCCCTGTGATGACCTGGCGACTTGTCCAGGGTGAACCCCGCCTTTCGCCCGTAGTCAGCTGGGATAGGCTCCAGCTCGCCTGCGACCCTGTAGAACAGGATAAAGCGGCTACAGATAATGAGATGAGATGAGAATTCTAAAGAACTTATAAGTCCCCTTGTCTCAAATAGAGTTGTGCCCGCATCCAATTACAGCACAAAGAGTTGGCATAGCAAAGAAAGTAAAGGAATTCTTGAGTGTAACAACCTCTCGGGTATATCTTCTGTAGTAAATGTGCGCCGTGTGAGTTTGTGTAGATCCTCCAACATGGCCCACTTCCAGTTCAAAGTGTCATGCATAATTAGCGATGACGTCACATGAAAATGAAGAATTGGCTGACATACTATCAGATTGGAATGCAGTCCAATCAACTCTGATCAATGTGATGAACAAGAAACTGTCACCATCTTCAAGCTTTGTCGCTGCACAACGACACATTGTTTTGATTGAAATGTTTTGTAGAACTCCACCCACTCATCCTGACAGTGCTCAGCCAATCAGAGCTCAGCTCAGTGGTGGATTTACATATAGGTGACATGGTGGCATCTTGCTGTGGGTGACATGGGGCACCCCCCCAAAAAAAAAAATTATCGGAATGGTGACATTTGTATGATTGGTTTTCTGTGGCTCATTTGCATGTGATGTCAGTGATATCCGTTCCTCCGTGTGGGTCAGTTAACCTTGTTGGAGTGATGCCCTCGTTCTAGTTGATGAGCTCAGCAGGTTACTTCCTGGAAAGGTGTCAGAAATCCGAGATGGGAAGGGGCGGGGGGATTACCCCAGGGTAGGGGAGTTTACATGAAGATAAAATGTGTGCGTATTTTGTTGGTATTTTGTATATTTTTGTGAAATACTGTATTGAGTGTTTTTGGGTGTCTTTTGCCAAACAGGTCATACGGATCATTCGGTTCCAATTCAGAAAGTTTGAAAAATTGTGCACAGTGATGTATATTTAATTGTGTAAGAAAAGTATGTTGAGTGTCAGACTCATACAGTCTATTGTATCTCACTGCACATTCAGGGGCACTTCTGAAATATTTTGGAGCACCCTATGAATCTTATTTTTGAATATTTATATAGTTTTAAATATTATGATTATTTTGTGTGACTTGTGTTGTTTTAAATGTGAGAATAAAAATTATAGTCAATGCAGAATTGTGCTTTTTTTGGCTGGAGGGTGGATTGGAGTAGATAGGCAATATTTCTTTGGCGGTTATTGGAGGCACTGAAAGGGGTTCACCCAGGGTGCCATAAAAGCTTGAAGCCCCACTGGCTCAGTTTACTGCAGTGATATGAGTGAAGCCTGCTGACTGGATGCTCTGTCACAGTGTGCCGTGTCACCTGAAACTCAGCCGGCTTTAAGTACTTTAATTCTATCTCTCTGTGGGTCACTCAGTACAGCTGTGTGTGTGTGTGTGTGTGTGTGTGTGTGTGTGTGTGTGTGTGTGTGTGTGTGTGTGTGTGTAACAGCAGGTATAAATAGACTGTGGATTATCACTGATATTTCTGTCCATCAGCATGGAGCCTCATTCCATCTAGCATAGTACACTGAGTGTATGAGTGTGTGCTTGTGTTTCCTGGGTTCTTCGGTTCTTCAGGTCTGTAGTTCTTTGGTTTTGTTTTATCAGGGTTCCACATTCTGTGCAGCATAAATGTATTTAACAGTCACAGGTCTTGCAATGCAGACTTCAGTTTCTCAGAAGGTTCTGTAACCCTGGTGGAAACACATCTGATCTGAAGAGCTCATGTAGCAGTTTGGCAATAATTAAATAATTCAACCTTCTGGTGAATAACAGAGAACCTTAAACACTACAGTAAGACTGCTGCTGGTTTCTGACCCACTCCATTCACATCTCAGGTGAGTTCACTTCCTCATCTTCCCTATTCCCTCCATAGGGACCGAATCGACCCGCTCTTCTTCAAGTTCCAGTATAAGAATGTGGAATACTCATCTGGTCGGAATAAAACCTTCCTGTGCTACCTGGTGAGTGAGGTGCGTGGTGCTGGTGATGAGGCTATACTGCGTGGCTACGTGGAGGATGAACACAGTAGCGGCGACCACGCAGAGAACGCCTTCTTCCGTCTCGTGCTGCCTCAGTATGATGCCTCCACCCACTACACCATCACCTGGTATGTCTCCTCGAGCCCATGTCCCTCCTGCGCCTCAAAGCTGGCCGAGATCCTGCGAGAGCACCAAACACTGCGCCTCACCATCTTCTCAGCCCGGCTGTTTGACTGGGAGGAGCCAGACGTGAGGGCGGGGCTGAAGGCACTTGCGGGGGCAGGCTGTAAGCTACGCATGATGAAGCCACTGGACTTCTCATACACGTGGGAAACGTTTGTGGAACACGACGGCCAGCGCTTCGAACTGTGGGAGGACTGTCAGGAAAACTACGAGTACTACCAGGACAAATTGGCTGACATCCTGCATTTTGACTGTGAGACACGTGTGCAGACACACACACACACACACACACACACACACACACACACACACACACCTAGATAGAACTAGATAGAACTCGACGCCAACGGCGTCGATGGGGATGCCTCCACCCGGTAGACTACACACTTTATTAAGTTGTGATTTGGGGATGGACATTTGACCTCACAGTAATCTTGACCTGGTGAAATTACTTGTATTAGCCTTGGAAATACTGTGTTCACAAGGTTTTCGGACAGACATTTGACCTCACAGTGACCTTGACCTTAGACCTTTTGATCTCAAAATCTAATCAGTTTATCTTTGTCCTCAAATGCACAAATTGTGAAAGTTTGGTGAAATTCCTTTCATTAGCCTTTGAGATATCGCGTTCACAAGGTTTCCGGACGGACGCACGCACGGACGCACGCACGCACGGACGGACGGACGGACAACCCGAAAACATAATGCCTCCTGCACCTTATGGTGGCGGAGGCATAAAAAGGCAGACAAGGAATAGGTGTAACTAATCAGCAGGAAGTGATGACCATATAAGGAAAGTGGTGAGCAAAAAAGGACAGAGGGAGTGCAAAGTGGGATGAGTCATCAGAGTGGACAAAATGTCAGACAAAAAGGCCAAAATATTTTGGCTATTATATATATATATATATATGTATATTGATTTATAAATTGTGGTGATTTACAAAGAGATTCATCACTCGAATATTTTTTTAGTATTAATACACAGGTGATTGTAGGAAATTGTGCGCTCTGATTGGTCAAGAGATTGATTGATTGATTGATTGATTGATTGATTGATTTTATTTTGTAAAATAATGCACAAAATACAACCCCGATTCCAAAAAAGTTGGGACAAAGTACAAATTGTAAATAAAAACGGAATGCAATGATGTGGAAGTTTCAAAATTCCATATTTTATTCAGAATAGAACATAGATGACATATCAAATGTTTAAACTGAGAAAATGTATCATTTAAAGAGAAAAATTAGGTGATTTTAAATTTCATGACAACAACACATCTCAAAAAAGTTGGGACAAGGCCATGTTTCCCACTGTGAGACATCCCCTTTTCTCTTTACAACAGTCTGTAAACGTCTGGGGACTGAGGAGACAAGTTGCTCAAGTTTAGGGATAGGAATGTTAACCCATTCTTGTCTAATGTAGGATTCTAGTTGCTCAACTGTCTTAGGTCTTTTTTGTCATATCTTCCATTTTATGATGCGCCAAATGTTTTCTATGGGTGAAAGATCTGGACTGCAGGCTGGCCAGTTCAGTACCCGGACCCTTCTTCTACGCAGCCATGATGCTGTAACTGATGCAGTATGTGGTTTGGCATTGTCATGTTGGAAAATGCAAGGTCTTCCCTGAAAGAGACATCGTCTGGATGGGAGCATGTGTTGCTCTAGAACCTGGATATACCTTTCAGCATTGATGGTGTCTTTCCAGAAGTGTAAGCTGCCCATGCCACACGCACTAATGCAACCCCATACCATCAGAGATGCAGGCTTCTGAACTGAGCGCTGATAACAACTCGGGTCGTCCTTCTCCTCTTTAGTCCGAATGACACGGCATCCCTGATTTCCATAAAGAACTTCAAATTTTCATTCGTCTGACCACAGAACAGTTTTCCACTTTGCCACAGTCCATTTTAAATGAGCCTTGGCCCAGAGAAGACGTCTGAGCTTCTGGATCGTGTTTAGATACGGCTTCTTCTTTGAACTATAGAGTTTGAGCTGGCAACGGCGGATGGCACGGTGAATTGTGTTCACAGATAATGTTCTCTGGAAATATTCCTGAGCCCATTTTGTGATTTCCAATACAGAAGCATGCCTGTATGTGATGCAGTGCTGTCTAAGGGCCCGAAGATCACGAGCACCCAGTATGGTTTTCCGGCCTTGACCCTTACGCACAGAGATTCTTCCAGATTCTCTGAATCTTTTGATGATATTATGCACTGTAGATGATGATATGTTCAAACTCTTTGCAATTTTACACTGTCGAACTCCTTTCTGATATTGCTCCACTATTTGTCGGCGCAGAATTAGGGGGATTGGTGATCCTCTTCCCATCTTTACTTCTGAGAGCCGCTGCCACTCCAAGATGCTCTTTTTATACCCAGTCATGTTAATGACCTATTGCCAATTGACCTAATGAGTTGCAATTTGGTCCTCCAGCTGTTCCTTTTTTGTCCCTTTAACTTTTCCAGTCTCTTATTGCCCCTGTCCCAACTTTTTTGAGATGTGTTGCTGTCATGAAATTTCAAATGAGCCAATATTTGGCATGAAATTTCAAAATGTCTCACTTTCGACAT
Source organism: Neoarius graeffei (assembly GCF_027579695.1). NCBI lineage: Eukaryota > Metazoa > Chordata > Actinopteri > Siluriformes > Ariidae > Neoarius > Neoarius graeffei. The sequence continues at coordinate 56,149,583 of NC_083594.1, read as the reverse complement.
TTGATATGTTGTCTATGTTCTATTGTGAATACAATATCAGTTTTTGAGATTTGTAAATTATTGCATTCCGATTTAATTTACAATTTGTACTTTGTCCCAACTTTTTTGGAATCGGGGTTGTACATAAATATAGTGTACATTAAGATACATGGATAACACAAGAAAGTGTATAACACTTATTTCCATTGTGGTCCAGATTCGGATTATTTCTCGATAATCACCTTGAGTGACTCAGCAAAATGGTGGCTGATCACTCAGTCACTGTAAAGGAGGAAGAATTACAAATGATGAAAGAAAATGTTGTTCCTAAAAGCACTAAAGATGCTCTGAAATTTGGTCTAAAACTATTCAAAGGGATCGTGGAATTGGGATTTATTTTATCGATTTCAGAGCAAAGTATTTTATGTGACTCGGTGTAGATCAGTGAAGTAAGTCTGCGCCGCAAAGTTATTACATTTACATAAAGATTTTGATGTTTGAAATCAATAATTTTTTAAAATAATCACCTGTGTATTTGTACTAAAACAATTATCCGCCTCAGGCTCAGTGAATAATTGTTAAATATTACTCAGTCATCCAGCTCAGCTCAGTGAGGGTGTGATTATTTGTATTAAACTTTTATACAGAGAGGAAGAGATACTCAGTATACTGAAAACAGATCAGGGGTCTCTCTCTCTCTCACACACACACACACACACACACACACACACACACACACACTATCCTTTTACACTTTTATAAATACACACAGTAAATCAACATCACTGTCATGGAGCAGCAGCAGACTGTATATCAATGAATCTATCTCTCTCTCTCTCTCTCTCTCAGGATCCAAATGGGAAGTGAACGATTGGAGTTGCAGATGGTTTATTACTGTGTGCATCCTTCAAATTTACTTCAAAAGCCTGAAACATTTTGTTATATCACGTTTTTATTATTGATTTAATGTTATGGGGGGAGTATTTTGTACTGCTGTTTAGCTGCATATTAATGTTTATATATAATTTCTTGTCTCATATATAGGCGTGTGCTGATATTACACTCTCATGTCATAATAATGACACCACATTTTATCCTGGTTTACAATAATGTCACAAAATTATGTTATAAAATGACAGTCGTCCTCCCTGCAGACTCCACAGTGGGAGTGACAGTGTTTATTCATCTTACTCATGATTACAGGATTGTGTGTGTGTTGAACATGGAGGAATCGTTTACATTATCAGCACAGGACTAATCTATATACCACATTTTAAAGCAGTAATTATCAGATGTTTTTATTTTATTTCATTTTTCTACAGACAAGCTGTCTCACCTTAATTCTGCACCTTCTGTTTATTATTATTCACATTTCGGATGAGTCAAATGTTTTATATTGTTTAAAAACAATGCAGTGCAGAAATGAAGTTCATTTAGTTTAACTCTTCTATCCTGTTTAGGGTCCAGCTAATAAAATAAAATAAAATCTGGGCGGCACAGTGGTGTAGTGGTTAGCACTGTCACGTCACAGCAAGAAGGTCCGGGTTCGAGCCCCATGGTTGGCGAGGGCCTTTCTGTGCGGAGTTTGCATGTTCTCCCCGTGTCCGCGTGGGTTTCCTCCGGGTGCTCCGGTTTCCCCCACAGTCCAAAGACATGCAGGTTAGGTTAACTGGTGACTCTAAATTGAGCGTAGGTGTGAATGTGAGTGTGAATGGTTGTCTGTGTCTATGTGTCAGCCCTGTGATGACCTGGCGACTTGTCCAGGGTGAACCCCGCCTTTCGCCCGTAGTCAGCTGGGATAGGCTCCAGCTCGCCTGCGACCCTGTAGAAGGATAAAGCGGCTACAGATAATGAGATGAGATGAGAAAATAAAATCTTTTATTTAGCATATCACAGTTGACCCTGTGTGTTTCTGGGGCAGTTACACAGTCTGACTAGCAGGTGTCTCCAAACAGTGACTTGTTTGTTTGATTGTTTGTTTGTTGGTTTGAAACCTTCAAGATTCTCCATCATTTCAAAAACAGCAGATCCATAATCATAACCAGATGAAGTAGTATAAGAAGAGAGAGAGAGAGAGAGAGAGAGAGAGAGAGAGAGAACAGGAAGCTGTGACCAAATATGGATTGAAGGAACCATGACAAGGGTGAGAGTGTACTGAATCATCAGGAGGAAAGCAGTATCATCTGTAAGTAAAGTCTTATTAAAAGGAAGTTGTGAAGTGGAAACTCCATCAATCAATCAAATGTATTAAACATGGGCAGTGTATCGTCTCAAAAAAGTTAAACTATCACAGGTCTAGCGCCCCTGCTGGCTGACTGCAGTATAATCTTAGCCCCGCCCATCCCCATCAGTTTCAATAGCAAAACAGCATTTTCCCCCCAAGTTACTTTTATCGTCCAAACTGTCTCTCCACCTCCAGTGTCTAATCTGAGCAGTTAGTTTTCCTTCTGCTGAGATCTGCACATCTTTATCTGCCCCAGAAATTAGATTTTAAAGCGTTATTCTTCAATAAAGAAAAAAGGCATGGCTACACTTGGGAATTAAGTGATTGACAGCTTTCTTAAACAGTTAAACAGCCATTTCTCTGGGGGAAAAAACATCTGAAACACCGAGAAGTTTAAGAGGAAAAGGGTTCGTTTAATCACACGAGCTTCATCATCTCAGCACATATAGAGGTTTTCGACCCATGTGACCGTTGCCATGTCAACAAGTAGCCGGCGCCATTTTGACGGTCACAAATATGGCGACTACCGGTAGCGATACACTGTTGATCATGATGAAGTCTCATTGTCGAGTATTTTATCCGGCCTAGATGACACGAGTAAGAAGCGATATCACCAGAAAATCAATGATGCTGGTGTACGTGATCCGTACACGTTACCAGGCTATCTTTTTCTGGCTTTGCAGCGCTGCAGATCTTCCTGACCTGCAGTCAGGCGTGTGGGAAATACCAGGGAAAAAACATAAAAGAAAAAGGAACGAGATGCAGAAAACACCTTCACTATCCAGCGACGTAGGGCATTTACAGGGCGAGCAGAGGGAGAGGTATTTGCAAAAATTGAGGTTAGCAGGCTTAGAGAACGACGTTTACCTGCTTCCACCAGGATTGTTCACTGATGTACGGAAGTACACGAAGCCCTCGTCTTTACCTGACTTTGGCCCACATGATCTGTATACCCATGTCGTTAAAAACCAGGCTGGGTAACATGCCTACATCAGCGGGTCGTCTCTGGAGCCGGTGGTCGCCATCTTATTACAGCTAAGGTTTGTTCACCTTTTCATTTACTTTCGGTCCTCAGGATAAACAAAATGTTATTAAATGTCATTGAAATAACTTCTTAGTCTGTTGAGACATGGCCCGTTATAAATTTGCTGTTACCAGGCAATGACCAAGAACTGTATTATTAGGGTCGGTGTCTGTGTTGTAGCAGTTTACTAGCAGCTAGCTGTTAGCACTAGCTAATGTCAACAACATCATAGCTGGTATGTTACTGTAGCAATGTTTACGTTCAGTCATTTGGATGACTGTTAAAACCTTTCAGTCTCAAGTTTTTCCTTTACTGTATTTACTAGTTTACTGAGCTAGCGCGCTCGGGCAGGCTGGGAGCGAGCGCGTTAGGGTTAGCCTGCCCGAGCTACTAGCTCCCAGCCTGCCCGAGCGCGCTAGCTCAGTAAACTAGTAAATACAGTAAAGGAAAAACTTGAGACTGAAAGGTTTTAACAGTCATCCAAATGACTGAACGTAAACATTGCTACAGTAACATACTAGCTACTGTTGTTGACATTAGCTGGCTTGACCTTCAAAATGGTGGACACCAGGGCGTCACGTCACCTGTGACGTCACGTCGAAAACCTCTATACACAGCAAAATCCCCAGTGTTGAATTAACACCCAGAGTGTTGATTTGATTTCCAATTGGACACATATAAACACAGTAGGGTGTTAAATCAACACTCTGGGTGTTAATTCAACACTGGGGATTTTGCTGTGACCATGATCGGGATATGATTTCAGGATTCACGACAGCAGCAACTGAAATCTGCACAAAAGCCATTTGTTCATCAGTGAACACACACACACACACACACACACACACACTGCTTATAACATGAGGTCAGTGTCCAGAGTAATGAGTTCTCCCTCCCTGTGCACTGCTGACTGCGGTCTAAAGCAGCTGCTCCTCCTGACAGCAGGTGAAGCAGGTGGTGCTGAATGTCCAGGTCATGTTCACACACCCTGATGAAGAAATATCTCCAGCTGAAACTATTTAAACTCTCTGGATAAATGTAATAAAGAGAATTTGAGAATGTGACCACATTTGTCTGATTTGTTTCTCCCTGAGAACAGTGAGGTTCCCCAGCACACACACACACACACACACACACACACACTGCTGACAGATTAACACCATGATGGAGGAATTCTGCCTTCATCTCTCTGGAATGGGAGTACGCCATCCATTTTTATAGTCAATCAATCAGTCGATATGGTCACAACATTTTGAAATTAAATTAAATTTTAATTTACATTTAATTTAATACATTTCATTTTTCTTTTCATTTCTTTGTGCAACATAATGAATTCACAGTTTTCACTTTACATGACGTACAAATAATATTTTATATCACACAGAATAAATCATTCGTCCTGATGTTCAAATCTCACTTTAATGAGTTATTTCTTTATATGTGATTTTATATATTTTGGGCAGTTTTGTACGAGTATCTATCTATCTATCTATCTATCTATCTATCTATCTATCTATCACCTTTTTTCATTTTTTGTTCTCGTTTATTTTTGTAGTTTTCTGAAGAGTCTAAATTAATTTCTGTGCCATGTTCTGACCGGCGCAGTTCCTCTTCAGTGTTTGCTGGAGTCAGTGCAGTGTGTTGGGTTGATTCTCCTTGGTGCCCTGTGCATGTCTCTCAGCGCCAGCGCCCCCTGGTGGACGCCGCTGTCCATCACAGGATGATATCTGAAGGCATCTTCCTCATTCCCCTCATCATCATATTTCGTGAAGGAGGAGAGAGAGGAGGGTAAAGAGCGCGGCTCTGCTGTGTGCAGCCTCTCGATGGCGCTGGAGAGCCAAATCAGTCTCCTCAGACTCTGAATGGAGCGACCACGATCATGCATCAACTGATGCTCCGCCACTGCACGCCTACACACACACACACACACACACACACACACTGATTCAGCTGATTTTTCTGTTACTAAATTATAGATAGATAGATAGATAGATAGATAGATAGATAGATAGATAGATAGATAGATAGATAGGAGTTGAGTGCAAAAGTTTGCAGCCCCTGGGCACTTTTAATTTTCTCCCTTTTTATAATTTATCTATAAATATCAGCTATCTTTATCTATAATATTTTTAATGAAATGATGGTGGGCGGCACGGTGGTGTAGTGGTTAGCGCTGTCGCCTCACAGCAAGAAGGTCCGGGTTCGAGCCCCGTGGCCGGCGAGGGCCTTTCTGTGTGGAGTTTGCATGTTCTCCCCGTGTCCGCGTGGGTTTCCTCCGGGTGCTCCGGTTTCCCCCACAGTCCAAAGACATGCAGGTTAGGTTAACTGGTGACTCTAAATTGAGCGTAGGTGTGAATGTGAGTGTGAATGGTTGTCTGTGTCTATGTGTCAGCCCTGTGATGACCTGGCGACTTGTCCAGGGTGTACCCCGCCTTTCACCCGTAGTCAGCTGGGATAGGATCCAGCCCGCGACCCTGTAGAACAGGATAAAGCGGCTAGAGATAATGATGATGAGATGAAATGATGGTGAATCCTGCAACAAAACATCCCTCCAGAATATAAAGAACATGAAAAGAGAAATCTTATTCTTATCATCTCAACACACACCATTTCATCATTTTAGTTCTTGTGAAACTGAACTCACTGAAGTCTTTCCGCTATATTTTAGATTTCTTTTCAATTTCTTCCGGGGGTTTACAAACTTTTGCACTTGAGTAAAACCAGACACTTGCCTCTCGTCCTCCTGACTGTGAGCGACCGTTAGCACGATGAACAACATGCAGCTGATGAGGAGGCAACAGCTCCGTCCTTCCTGCACCATCTACAGATCTCACACACACACTGTTAAATAAATCCTCTAACACTGTAAAACATTCACAAATTTCCTGTAATAACACAAAATAAATTATAAAAGCAGTTTGACTTTAAAATAGTTGAATGAAATGAAAGTGTGCACTCACCCTGAGTGTGTGAGTGTGTGTGAGTGTGTGTGTGAGAGAGAGGTTCAGGTGTGAAGCCAGCAGCTCTCAGTGTGTGTGGTGTGTGTGTGTCTCACTGTGATGGCTTTTATATATCACGCTGACCTCACACAACTCTATCGGCAACACACACACACCAACCTATGTATGTGTGTGTATCAGTCTGACACAGATGTAAGGATTATTCATTAATCAGTGCTGCAGAATGTCTCATGCTTGCTGAAGGTTATAATTTTGTCTTGAGCTTTAAAGAAACAATGCAACTCACAAAGTTTTACATTCCAGGCGTTTAGCAGACGCTCTTATTGAGAGTGATGCACAACACACCCAGAGCAGCCTGGGGGGCAGTTGGGGGTTCAATGCCTTGCTCAAGGGCACTCCAGCCATTCCTGCTGGTCCAGGGAATTGAACCAGTGACCTTTGGTTCCAAAGCTGCTTCTCTAACAATAAGGCCACAGCTTCCCTTTTCCAAGGAATAAAATTTGACAGAAAAGTCAATTTGAATAAAGAAGACACAAAGTTGTGGATTAAACACACATGAAATTTGATTAAGGTTCAGGTTTTGTGGTGTTTTTACACTCCGAGTTCTAGAGGAGCCATTAAAAGTTCTCTGTAGAATGTTTTCGTATCATCAAGAGTTCTAAGTGGAACCATGTGAGGAGGGTGAAGAACTCTTAATTATCCACTGAATCCTCAAAGAACCCTTTTCCAACAGTGTACTAAAAACTCAGTCACTCGCTTTATCAGCGTCGCTTCAGTGTAAAGAGAAAGAAGGAAATTTCCCATTGACATTAAACATATTATTATTATTATTATTATTATTATGTCTCAGCTGATCTCTGACGTTTGATCAGTGATTATTTTTTTCATCTTCAACTGTCAGGTTAAAAAAATCAATTAAAAATGATAATTCATATTGAAATAAACCATGTGCACGAATGAAACGTGGAGCTCCATAGAATCTCCAAGAACTTTTAAAGAGAATTGAACACTTTGGTCAGATCAGTTTGGTTTTATTTTTAGTTTTAGTTTTTAATTTAAAAGAGTAGGAAGTGTCGTTGATTGGGTTCGAATAAAATCTGCAGTCTGAAAAGAAGAGTTTAAGGTAATGTGTGTGTGCATGTGTGTGTGTGTGAGGGAGAGAGAGAGAGAGAGAGAGAGAGATATGCCTGTGGTCAGTCTCACTGATTCACCTCATCAGCATATTTGTCTCTGAGTGATGAGAGCACAGAGAGGAGCGATGGAGTCTTTACCTTTGAAATATTAAACCTTAGAAACGTTAAACACTACTGGTTTCTGTCTGTTAGACATACGGTAGTGTGCGTGTGTGTGTGTGTGTGTGTGTGTGTGTGTGTGTGTGTGTGTGTGTGTGGTCTTCATTCTCCTACACACTGAATTCCTGAGAACTATAAATCAGCTCAGCTAGCAACCAGGATATGATCAGAAAAAAACTGAAAGAAATCCATTGTTAATCTGAGTCACACACACACACACACACACACACACACACACACACACACACACACAGAGAAATAGGTTTTGATCTGTCTGTACTGAAGAATTGATAAAGTATGATCTCTGAGTGTAGTCTTCGGCTGTCCAGGAGATTGTGCCTCATGGATCCGGGAGCGACAATCACTGACACAGAAACTGTTCAGAGATGTTTCTCAGTTTATTGAAAGAAAAACATGAAAATATGTTCACATTCAAGAGTGTGGTGGAGCTAAACGATTGGAAGATGGAATTGATGAAGCTCAGTTATCTATGTAGGACAAGGTAATGTAAAATTACATCACTCATTAGGATCAGCTTATGAAAGAAGAGAAACATCACCGGCCAACAAAACCTTCATCAAGCAGAGAGCAGAATGTGTGAGTGAAGATCAGTTTCAAGGATTGAACTAACCAAAACAAGGAGCAATCAAAACAGCCTGTACCAGTTTCAAGCATGCCAAACACATCTCTCTACCACACACACACACACACACACACTAGTGTCCTAGTCAGTTAATCACCACCCAATAAGCTGCAGCTCGTCATCAATTCACTATTAATTGTTCATGTGTGGAAACTGTAAACCATTACAAGTCAAGTCAACTTTATTGTCAAATATGCTATACATGCTCGACATACAGCACAGATGAAATTTCAGTCCTCTCTGACCCACGGTGCAAACAGGCAATGCAATAAATAAAAATAGAATAACTGAAATAAACAATATAAACAGTATAAACACTCTAGATAAGAAAACTCACAGGTATATATATATATATATATATACACACACACATATACAGTGGGGCAAAAAAGTATTTAGTCAGCCACCAATTGTGCAAGTTCTCCGACTTAAAAAGATGAGAGAGGCCTGTAATTTTCATCATAGGTCCACTTCAACTATGAGAGACAGAATGGGGGGAAAGAATCCAGGAAATCACATTGTAGAATTAATTGGTAAATTCCTCGGTAAAATAAGTATTTGGTCACCTACAAACAAGCAAGATTTCTGGCTCTCACAGACCTGTAACAACTTCTTTAAGAGGCTCCTCTGTCCTCCACTCGTTACCTGTATTAATGGCACCTGTTTGAACTCGTTATCAGTATAAAAGACACCTGTCCACAACCTCAAACAGTCACACTCCAAACTCCACTATGGCCAAGACCAAAGAGCTGTCAAAGGACACCAGAAACAAAATTGTAGACCTGCACCAGGCTGGGAAGACTGAATCTGCAATAGGTAAGCAGCTTGGTGTGAAGAAATCAACTGTGGGAGCAATTATTAGAAAATGGAAGACATACAAGACCACTGATAATCTCCCTCGATCTGGGGCTCCACGCAAGATCTCACCCCGTGGGGTCAAAATGATCACAAGAACGGTGAGCAAAAATCCCAGAACCACACGGGGGGACCTAGTGAATGAACTGCAGAGAGCTGGGACCAAAGTAACAAAGGCTACCATCAGTAACACACTACGCCGCCAGGGACTCAAATCCTGCAGTGCCAGACGTGTCCCCCTGCTTAAGCCAGTACATGTCCAGGCCCGTCTGAAGTTTGCTAGAGAGCATTTGGATGATCCAGAAGAGGACTGGGAGAATGTCATATGGTCAAATGAAACCAAAATAGAACTTTTTGGTAAAAACTCAACTTGTCGTGTTTGGAGGAGAAAGAATGCTGAGTTGCATCCAAAGAACACCATACCTACTGTGAAGCATGGGGGTGGAAACATCATGCTTTGGGGCTGTTTTTCTGCAAAGGGACCAGGATGACTGATCCGTGTAAAGGAAAGAATGAATGGGGCCATGTATCGTGAGATTTTGAGTGAAAACCTCCTTCCATCAGCAAGGGCATTGAAGATGAAACGTCTTTCAGCATGACAATGATCCCAAACACACCGCCCGGGCAACGAAGGAGTGGCTTCGTAAGAAGCATTTCAAGGTCCTGGAGTGGCCTAGCCAGTCTCCAGATCTCAACCCCATAGAAAATCTTTGGAGGGAGTTGAAAGTCCGTGTTGCCCAGCGACAGCCCCAAAACATCACTGCTCTAGAGGAGATCTGCATGGAGGAATGGGCCAAAATACCAGCAACAGTGTGTGAAAACCTTGTGAAGACTTACAGAAAACGTTTGACCTCTGTCATTGCCAACAAAGGGTATATAACGAAGTACTGAGACGAACTTTTGTTATTGACCAAATACTTATTTTCCACCATAATTTGCAAATAAATTCTTTAAAAATCCTACAATGTGATTTCCTGGATTCTTTTTCTCATTCTGTCTCTCATAGTTGAAGTGTACCTATGATGAAAATTACAGGCCTCTCTCATCTTTTTAAGTGGGAGAACTTGCACAATTGATGACTGACTAAATACTTTTTTGCCCCACTGTGTGTGTGTGTGTGTGTGTGTGTGTGTGTGTGTGTGTGTGTATATATACAGACATAATATAAATTGGAGCAAAGGGACATAAAATAAACAGTCAAGGGCACTTGAGGTATAGCAGGTAAACATGAAATAAGCAAAATAAACAATAAACTAATAGCTGTTAAGGTGAGGTAGTGCAGAATAGTGCAAATGAGCGAGGTAAAGTGAAATGTGCAGTCCCTGAGTTCAGTGTGCGAATGAATGTTGAGAGTGTGTGTGTGTGTGTGTGTGTGTGTATGTGTGTGTGTGTTGGGGGGGGAAACTGTGAGGATGACATGTCAGATGCTGAAGGGGGGGCAGGGGGTGTGGGTGGGCAGAATCTGTGGCAGGGGGCAGAGGGGGGAGGAGGGGCAGAACAGGGAGGGAGTTGAGCCTCCTGACCGCCTGGTGAAAGAAACTGTCCTTGAGCCTGCTGGTTTTGGCCCGGAGACTCCGCAGTCTCCCCCCCGACGGCAGCAGGCTGAAGAGGTTGTGAGATGGGTGGGTGGGGTCACCTGCAATCCTGATGGCTTTGCGGGTGAGGCGGGAGTTATAGATATCTATATCCAAACTTTCCACATTAAATTCGTTTCATATTTTTCAGTGAAATAAAGTGTTTCATAGTTTATAGACACTCTTCTGGACTCCTGTGCACTTCATCCAGAATGAATGAGCATGTTGTGGTGCACAGGTTCCCAACCCTGCTCCTGAAGAACCCCCTGTCCTGATGATTTTACTCTTTTCTGCTCCAACATGCATCTTATTCAACTAATCATTTCATAGCCATTGAGTCAAATCGTATGTGTTGTTAGCAGGAAAACACTAAACTGTGCAGGAGAGAACAGAGGGTTCTCCAGGATCAGGGTTGGGAACCTGTACTTTTGAATGACAGAGACATTCAGAGACCTGTACACCTGACATCATTATATGTTTGTTAATTCTCCACAAATCAGACATTCAACCAGTACACACTGCAAAAACTAGCCATCCTAATATAAGGAAAACCATAATAAATTTGAGAACATTTAGACTAATCAAGTGAAATAATCTGCCAGTGCAGTAAGATAATTACACTTGGTAAGATTTCTTGAAATAAGAAAAAATATATAGGCATTAGACAAGTGAGAAATAGCTTAAAACAAGTGGTTAAACACTCATTTCAAGCTCTTCATTAAGTTAAATAAACTCAAAATTAGCCTGTAAGTACTTCTTTGATTGTTGTTTCTTTCTAATTTTGAAAGAAAAGATCTTAAAACAGGAGCAACTAAACAAGATGAATAGTCTGAATTCAAGAATTGTTTTTAGGTTTTCTGTCTTAAAATAAGACAAAGCATTTACACTAAATGAAATCAAGCACATCCTCTTCAACAATATTTATTTGAATTGCTTCTTCAAATAGCAACAAATGCTTGAAACATTGCGCACACAAATGTGAAAAAAGTTATAATGCAATTAATGACATACATTGTACACTATGTCATCATTATTTAACTAAAGTAAGCGTGTGATTGTTACTGGGAGGTCTTGAAACAAGTTTTCACAACTAAAAATGGTTATGAAAGACTGAATGTGATCTCAAACTGTTGCAGTGATATAATTTGGCCTAATATGCATTTAAAATAACTAATTTTATGATTTAGCAACTTAGGAAGAAATAAAGGACATATATTCTCAAAACAAGATTAATAATTTTACACAATCTGCTATTGCTTAGCATATCGCTCTCAAAACAAGATCAAAAAGGTTTTTTTGTCTGAATATAAGATTGAGGCGGCACGGTGGTGTAGTGGTTAGCGCTGGTGCCTCACAGCAAGAAGGTTCCGGGTTCGAGCCCCGGGGCCCGGCGAGGGCCTTTCTGTGCGGAGTTTGCATGCTCTCCCCGTGTCCGCGTGGGTTTCCTCCAGGTGCTCCGGTTTCCCCCACAGTCCAAAGACATGCAGGTTAGGTTAACTGGTGACTCTAAATTGAGCGTAGGTGTGAGTGTGAATGGTTGTCTGTGTCTATGTGCAGCCCTGTGATGACCTGGCGACTTGTCCAGGGTGAACCCCGCCTTTCACCCGTAGTCAGCTGGGATAGGCTCCAGCTCGCCTGCGACCCTGTAGAACAGGATAAAGCGGCTACAGATAATGAGGTGAGATGAATATAAGATTGTAAGACTTGGTTAGGTAGCCAGTTTTTGCAGTGCAGCTCTGTTCTGTCCTTCAATGTGCCACATGGACTGACTGCAGCAGCTCAGGAGACATGAGGCGTCTGAACATCATCTCGTTTCCTGTTTCATTTAAGAGAATATGACAACTTTGAGGCCAGATAAAGGACATTTAACATGTTGGACATGAAACAAACAGGTTGTACGTATAACTGAGTTCAGTTCTTTGAAGATAATAACCATAGAATGTTCAGGATCCAAGACAAAGAGAGACATGAGAAGGCTGTAACTGATCATCCGAAAGCTGATCGTTATAAAATAAAGATTAAAAATATCATCACTAAGTAGAAAAAATTCTGTTGTTTAAATCCACCTGATGAATATAAACCTGCTGTACAAATAAATTTGGTTATTTGATAAACAAGAGCTAGAACAACACCGGCTTTAGTTAACCAATCAGAATCCGCTCACGTCATTAGTCTGACGTCTTACGTAGATACGTACGGAAGAGAGTTTAGCTCCTCCCATTACGTGAGCACGTACGCTACGTCAGGGCGACAGGAGAAGGCATTTCACAGCAGCGCCATTTTGCTGTAGGAGAGTTGGAGCGCGCGGTGAGGAAAAGGAGAAAACACGCATAACGACGCTGAAAGAGCTACGGTTTAAAATCGAGTAAGCGGTTTTTCCGGTAATGTTGCTTTGTAAATGTATACTTCTGTAGTGTAGTCCTACTTTAATGTGTTTACTTCAGCACGATGCGTTTATGTTTTGTGTTTAATTTAACTGGCGTTTCTGCGTCTTCTCTGAAGGCTAACTGAGGTAAATTAGCTGCATGGCTAGCATGAAGGCTAACCTCATAAAATGGCGTCACTCTTGTGAGTAGTGAGGGGTTTGGTTTTTTTTTTTAAATTTCCCCCACGTTATTTTGTTATGCATTTCGATGTCGTATAATTCAGTTAAGCTCGTCTTTGAAAGGCGAAAATATTTATTTTTAAAAGGTCACGTAAGCTAATGCTGTGGGCTTGACTCCGGCGTCCGGCGCCATTTTGAGCCTCGAACAAAGGCGGGGTGTTCGCATCACTGGGCCGAACTGGTTCGCAAGTTCGCAATGAATCGAATTGTGTTCGGATTTTTCGGCCATCGTTAGACTTATACACACAGTGCAGGGGTTCTTTTGCCCTAGAAAATCTAATTTTAGCTATGTTTCTGCGGTGGAAAGAAGTACCACGCAGCTTATAAATGGTTAATAAACAAACCTGAGCTGTATGTTGATGCTTGAGTGATGCACTCACTGTGTAGGTGTGACTGAATTGTGTATGAAGTGTTATGCGATTGAATTGCAGTGCAAGAAAAATAATCAACTGAAAGCACCTTAACGCCATGTTCATTAAATTCTCTCTTCCTCCTTTTCTCTCTGATCTTATTTTCCAGGTCCCCATCATGCATCGAGACTGTCCCTTAGACTGTAAGGTGTACGTTGGGAATCTTGGGAATAATGGGAACAAATCTGAGCTGGAGCGAGCCTTTGGTTATTATGGGCCTCTGCGCAGTGTTTGGGTGGCCAGGAATCCTCCTGGTTTTGCCTTTGTTGAGTTTGAGGACCCAAGGGATGCCACCGATGCTGTGAGAGAGCTGGATGGCAGGTAAATCACACCGATAGGACATGAGCAGGTGGTTTGGCCAGCAGTACTTCATGCTGCCTATTCTCATCCTGTTCCCCAGCACACAGTCACCACCAGGCTGGGCATGTGAGCCCCAACATGCCTACCTCAGTGTGGTAGTGGGCAGCACCTTTACCTTGCAGTAAGAAGGTCCTAGGTTCGAGCCCAGTGGCTGATGGGAGGGGGCTGTCCGTGTGGGTTTCAAAGAACAACTTTATTTGTCACATGCTTGTGAAATTCCTCTCTGCATTTAACCCATCTGAAGCAGTGAATACACATGTGAGCAATGAGTGCACACATACCCGGAGTAGTGGGCAGCCATGCTAACAGCGCTCTGGGAGTAGTTGGGACTTGGGGGCCCTCACTAAAGGGCAGCTCAGCCCAAGGCTGTCCCATATTAACCTAACCGCGTGTCTTTGGACTGGGGGGAAACCAGAGCACCCGGAGGAAACCCACACAGATATGGGGAGAACATGCAAACTCCACACAGAAAGGCCCCCACTGGCTGCTGGGCTCAAACCCAGAGCACCCGGAGGAAACCAGAGCACCCAGAGGAAACCCACACAGATATGGGGAGAACATGCAAACTCCACACAGAAAGGCCCCCACTGGCTGCTGGGCTCAAACCCAAACTTTCTTGCTGTGAGGTGACAGTCCTAACCACTACACCACCACGTCCAAAGACCTGTGGTTGGGCTGAAGTGTAAATAAAGGTTGTTTGTCTCAAAAATATCCACACACACCTAATGATCATTACACACAGTGCAGGGGGACACGCGCACACCCCTGCTCTGGAGTATCTGTGAAGGGAAATGGTGTAGTCTCTGTTTCAGGATGTAGATTAGCGACCACTCAAGTTTGAGACTGTAACCCTGCATTTGTAGTGGGTGATAAGCAGCTGCTTGAGTGCCTGAGCCACTGGGGACCCGACCTGTATTGTTAAGGGCTCAGAAGCTCTGTTCATGCGATCAAGGTTTTCCAGTACTGTGGGTGTTCTCATGAGTTTGAGTGAGATGATGGGGTTGTGCTGTCTGGGTTGGATGTGTGGGACACCTTATCATTCAGAATAAGGACTGTTGGACAGGCTGCTGTCATGTTGGAACTGATGTGACATAGGAACTTTTCCCAGCAGCAGAATCTGATGGTGTATTCACACATGGTGGATGGAGATGGTTGGTTTTTTTTTTTTTAAATTTAAAATGTCTCGTATTTCAGGACTCTGTGCGGTTGCCGTGTGAGGGTCGAGCTGTCCAATGGGGAGAAGCGATCCCGTAATCGAGGCCCGCCACCTTCCTGGAGCCGGCGCCCACGTGATGATTACCGCCGCCGAAGCCCACCTCCCAGGCGCAGGTAGCCCCACCCCTCCACACCCATGTGCTACTTGTTAACATTATCAGATATGGCTAATGGATCTTTTTTGCCCCATTTCCCCCCTCAGTATAACACCTGAGCTGTTAAAGCTCCTGCTCTCTCTGAGAACTTCCTGATCTTTCTTCACTTTAAAGCAGTTTAGTTCACATGGGACTCTCTGGTTCAGATTCATGTCAGTTTCTCATCTTCACTTGTCATTAATTGTTCATTATTAAAATCCAGGGTATTAGCTCAGCTAGCATGGACACAGATGTGTGTAAATGAATTTCCTGAGGCTGGGCTTGTTTGCAGTTTTAATGGTCTGAGTAATAGCACCTCTAAATTAGTAATGCATTCATTTTTGTAGCAAATTTTAATACTAGGTTTTTTTTTCATTTTAAAGCCATGAGTGCTGAAAATTTCTCTCAGTGAGGTTTAGTGATGCTTGAAATGCCAGTCTTTTGTTTTTATTTAAAGGATTTATATTTTTCCCTTTATCATCTCTATATTAATAAAAATGAACCCCCGTTGCAGAGTCCACCACCATGCCTCCTTCTCAGCAACCTCTGAGTCAGTCAACTAAACCCTCTTTCAGCATCATGTGACCAGCGTGCCCCAGTCAGCTGGCTCGGTTTCGTGTCACATGACCTCAGGCACGGGCCCAATCGTCGGGTCGCAACCAGCCCATTGGCTCCTGAGCATGCAGCTCTCAGCTCCTACTCCTCCTCCTCTTCCTCCTCCTCCAACCTTAACACCCAATCAGCAGCGGCCCACTTCACATTCCCGACCAATCAACAATCGGCGTGTTTTACGTTCCCAAAAGTCTACACTGCAAAGCAGCAGCAACAATTAAAGCAGGAAAAATCCGCTGCAGCCACTTTCACGGCCGCCAGTCTGCCTCCCCTTCGCCATTTCTAGCTTGTTGAAAACCAAAAGACTAGTAAGTTTTTCCTGCTTCATACAGTTTGATGCTGAATACAGTTGTAAAGAATGAAGAGAAATTCAGGTTTCCTCTTTTCCTTTAAAAAAAAAAAAAGCTCCTTTACTTTGATTCACAATGAAAGGGTTGGTATGACATGCAGTTTAAAGGGAGATGGCTCTTCTGTTAGCTGCTTTACCGTCGAGCTTTCTCCATTTAAACTCCCAAAAGTAAGTTTCTCCTTTGAGCATCGGGGTCCAGAGCTCTGTGCCTTCTCGCATTGCATTATGGTCATCATTTTTCCTGTTTTGTCTTTTTATTTATTTAATTTTTTTTTTTGCTTTGTGCTGGATCATGGGGTTTCTCAAATGTTCAGTTATAATGAGTTAATATTGCGTTTCTAGCATTATCTATATTCAGAATCCATTTTTAACCATTCAACATCACCTATTGGCTTTATGTCCAGATGCAGATTAAACTCGTGCTCATTTACACAGATCGTTACTTGTATAAGTGTTTAATTCCTGTTTATACAAGCCAGATTTCCTGCTCCAGGTGTTTGAAGGTGAGTTAAGGGGGCAGTTCAGTAGCAGGATGAGGGCTGTTGATTCTGTTCTATCCTTCGGAGTCTCACCCTGTCTCTGCTTGTTGCCCCTTTTGTCCTCCTTAGATCCCCCCGCAGGAGGAGCTTCAGCCGCAGCCGGAGCAGGTAAACCCACTGGTCCTGTTAAATTCATATCTATACTTATCTGGAATTAATTGAGTTGGATTAATACAACTTTTTTTATAGACTTAATGATCATATTCATGAATTAACACTTGGTAAATTATAAAACATTAAGGTGCACAGTGTTTAGTCTGGTTGAACAGAACCAGTTCTCCCTCGGTGTGGTTCAGTCTCAATGATTGAGAACCTGATTTGAATCGACTCAGTGCAGGAAGTGAATCAAATATGGTGAATGTTGGGTTCTAAAGTTTTTGTTGATGTGAGCTGTCACATTGCAGGATTCACACCGGTTCTAGAAAGGGTAAATGATGCTTTAATCGAGTTAATATTTTGTAATTATCGAGTCACTTGGTGATATAAATTGTTCTCTGCACTTGGGAGTGACTGGTTATAATTGAACTGCATATGGCTCAAAGAATCACCTGGACACTGATTAGGATTCAGCTCGTGGAAGTGCTCTTGATGAGTCTGCATTTGTGTGTGCGCACAGATCTCTTTCTCGTGACCGTAGAAGGGAGAGATCTCTGTCTCGTGACAGGAACCACAAACTGTCTCGCTCTTTCTCCAGATCCAGAAGGTACATGTTTTTTTGGGGGGGGGGCTGGTCTGCTAACTTATTTGTTTATTAACAGTTGTTTAAGGAGAGCAGTCAGCGTATGGATTTTTTTTTTTTTTTTAATCCTGGTTGTGGTCTTGATCCTTTTTGTTTGTTTGTTTTTTGTCCTCCCCCTCTCTTACAGTCGCTCTCGGTCGAATGACAGGAAGTGAGACGAAGCTGAATGGATGCCTCGTCAAGATCATCTTTTAAACTCCAGCGTTATGGACTCTGACTTGGACACCCTGCTTCATTAGCTTTTTCTTTATTTTATAAACAGATCAGATGTTTTAGAGCGGTTATGTTCTCACCTGTGTGCATGTGTACCAGAGAGAGAGATGCAGAGCTCCATTTCTCAGCTGTCACCATTCCATCGCCGATTTATTTTTAATCATTTGGGTTTATATATTAAAAAAAAAAAAATTTCCCATGCATTCTTGGTCGTGTGAATGTTTCTGAACAGATGTGACTTTTTTTTTTTTTTTGGTGTTTAATGGCGTTTGGGAATTTTGTATTAGTCATGGGCTTGAGATGAGAAACTGAAGTTTCTCCCCCCGCTCTTTTTTTTTTTTCCCTCCCCCCTCTGGTGTTTGTACTGTTTGTAATGTTCATCTGAAATTAAAAAAAAAAAAAAACTGGTTTAAGACTCGAGTTGATTTTTATCTTTTTAAAAAAAAGTTTGCATTAAGTGCCCTTGAGTGATTGCTAGCAGCTGTTTATCCAGCATGCTGTGATGTCTCCTGCCGTACCACCCTGACTGAGGCTGTGTAAATGGAAGGTGGCACATCCTTTGCAACAAGAATTTGGGGGGCATTGTAATAACAATAGTGTTGTGATCTGAGGTGTGTTCAATGATGTAACGGTGTTAGTACTGGGGTTTCAGTGGTGAGTTTCCCAAAAGCTTCTTAATGCTATGCACATCTTAACCAGGGGAGAGTGTGGTCATTGTGCTGCTCGTTCCATCATTTGACAATGATCTTGGTGCTTCAGTACAGTGAGTTTTAAGGCTGTCCTCGTTTTCTTAGATGTGATGCATACTTTTACCAGCAGAAGGCGTACTTAAACGTGTTCTCAACTTTCATTTTGAGGAGTTGGTGAGATATGGTTTTCTTCCTGTAAAGGTTTTTGATTTAAAGAGCTCTCCAAAAGCTGCCCATCAGTAGAAGAAAGCTGTTAATAATGTTCACCCAGGTTTGGAATCACCAAGTGTGTTAGAAATGCTGAAGTGGAGTGTGATGTAATTTATTCACTGCTGCGGCCGGAAGGTGAAAGTTGGCATCCGCTCCAAGGAACAATGCTTAGATATAAAAGGTGTGTGCTGTGTAGTAAACCAGTTATATGAAGCTCCATAATACTAATACCTCCCACCACTTCTGTTTAACTGGATTTCCTGAGGACTGCACACTCCATGAAGGCTACATACACAAATCATTTTCGTTCTAAAATACATCACTCTTGTTACATTTACATCTGCAGTCCACACGACTCTGGAGTTATGGGCCTTTTGGAGATGCTGTGGGCCTCGTTTTTGTTTGAAAGCTTTGTGTTATGTTTTATTGGAGATGGAGCAGGAACAGACATTGGGGAATAATGATGATACTTCAGTTCTCATTAGTCATGACTTGTCCTTCCCTGATTCGTCAGGCTCCGATCACATTCCTTTTCCAGAATACAATAAACTATTGTGCGTTATGTTGGCACGCATGTGCCCAGTGTATGTGAGTGGTCATGTGATGTGCATTTTCAGGTACGGAGTGTGGACAGAGATCGTTTAATCCATCCATTATCTGTAGCTGCTTATCCTGTGTGGGGTTGCGGGCAGGCTGGAGCCTATCCCAGCTGACTATGGGTGAGAGGTGGGGTTCACCCTGGACATGTCACCATATCACAGGGCTGACACAGAGACAACCATTCATGCTCACATTCACACCTACAGTCAATTTAGAGCCACCAATTATCCTGTTATTGTTATCCTAACCTGCATGTCTTTGGACTGTGGGGGGCTCGGGCGAAAGGCAGGGTACACCCTGGACAAGTCGCCAGGTCATCACAGGGCTGACACATAGACACAGACAACCATTCACACTCACATTCACACCTACGGTCAATTTAGAGTCACCAGTTAACCTAACCTGCATGTCTTTGGACTGTGGGGGAAACCGGAGCACCCGGAGGAAACCCACGCGGACACGGGGAGAACATGCAAACTCCACACAGAAAGGCCCTCGCCGGCCCCGGGGCTCGAACCCAGGACCTTCTTGCTGTGAGGCGACAGCGCTAACCACTACACCACCGTGCCGCCCCCAGAACATTCATTTATTTATTTATAAACTTTGCAGATTAAAGGGCAGGGAATCCATCAACAGAGCAATAAGCTCCAATACCTGAGGTCCTGCTGTGAGGCAACAGTGCTAACCACCACATCACTGAGCCGCATTTAATTTAAAACTAAAATGTATTAATGTGGGCGTAGCCTAATAATAAATGGATTTTAAAAACATGTAATCATTGATATGAAGTTTTGTGGAAAGAGAAATGTGTGTGTGTGGCATCTCTGGAAGGAGTCTCCAGTGTCAGCACTGTGTAACAGTCAGAGGTGAAGCTGGAACTTTAGGTTTATCTTCAGGACAGAGGAGTTTACACTTCTTTGTGGGGGTTTTAGGTGAGGGAAAGACTGTTTATACAGTGCTGAGCGTAAATGAGTGCACCCCCTATGAAAAGTAACATTTTAAACAATATCTCAATGAACACAATTTCCAAAATGTTGAAAGTTTAATATAACATCTGTTTAACTTATAACGTGAAAGTAAGGTTAATAATATAAACTTAGATTACACATTTTTCAGTTTTACTCAAATTAGGGTGGTGCAAAAATGCGTACACCCCACAACAAAAACTACTCCATCTAGTTCTTTGTATGGCCTCCATGATTTTTAATGACGGCACCAAGTCTTCTAGGCATGGAATGAACAAGTTGGCGACATTTTGCAACATCAATCTTTTTCCATTCTTCAACAATGACCTCTTTTAGTGACTGGATGCTGGATGGAGAGTGATGCTCAACTTGTCTCTTCAGAATTCCCCAAAGAAAATTATTTCTTTCCACCACAAAGGTGAAGGCTACAAGAAGATCAGCAAAGCTTTACTTATCAGTCAGAATACTGTAGCAAAAGTGGTACAAAAATTTAAGAAAGGTAGAACTGCAATCATCTCACAGAGACATCCAGGTCGTCCACGGAAGTTAACACCTCGACAGGAGCGCCTTCTGATGAGAAGGGTTGAAGAAAATCGGCATGCAAGTTCACTGCAGTTATCTAAAGAAGTAGAAAGCCAAACTGGGGTGACTATTTCCCGTGACACAATACGGCGTACGCTGCAGAGGAATGGCATGCATGGTTACCGTCCACGAAAGAAGCCTCTCCTAAAGCCCAGGCACAAAAAAGGCCGCCTAGAGTTTGCCAGGGCCCATGCTGACAAAGATGAAGACTACTGGGACTCTATACTCTGGAGTGATGAGACCAAGATAAATGTTTTTGGAACTGATGGCTTCAAAACTGTATGGCGTCGCAAAGGTGAGGAATACAAAGAAAAATGCCTGGTGCCTACAGTGAAACATGGTGGTGGCAGTGTCCTTATGTGGGGCTGCATGAGTGCTGCTGGTGTCGGGGAGCTGCATTTCACTGATGGCATCATGAATTCACAGATGTATTGCTCTATACTGAAAGAGAAGATGCTACCATCACTCCGTGCCCTTGGTCGTCGTGCACTTTTCCAACATGACAATGATCCTAAACACACATCTAAGGCCACTGTTGGATTTCTGAAGAAGAACAGGGTGAAAGTGATTCAGTGGCCAAGTATGTCTTCTGATCTGAACCCAATCGAACACCTATGGGGAATTCTGAAGAGACAAGTTGAGCATCACTCTCCATCCAGCATCCAGTCACTAATGAAATGAAAGATCTGTTCTGCCTTCCGTTTCGTTGATGAAGAATGGAAAAAGATTGATGTTGCAAAATGTCGCCAACTTGTTCATTCCATGCCTAGAAGACTTGGTGCCGTCATTAAAAATCATGGAGGCCAGACAAAGTACTAGATGGAGTAGTTTTTGTTGTGGGGTGTACTCATTTTTGCACCACCCTAATTTGAGTAAAACTGAAAAATGTGTAATCTAAGTTATATTATTAACCTTACTTTCACGTTATAAGTTAAACAGATGTTATATTAAACTTTGTCTTTTCAACATTTTGGACATTGTTTGTATTCATTGCGATATTATTTAAAATGTTACTTTTCAAAGGGGGTGCACTCATTTACGCTCAGCACTGTAGCTGCTATAATGCACGTGACAAAAGGAACTAACATGTTTCATGGGAGTTCTACAACATTACTGTAACCAGAAATGGAAAAAAATATATAAATAAACCATTATCATTGTTGGAAATGGCTGTTGTATAAGAGGAATAAAACACTTGAATTTATATAATTTGTGTGTGTGTGTGCAGGGGCGCCGCCAGAAATTTTGGGCCCCATGAAAGATTAGAATTTTGGGCCCCCCAACTTTGCCCACCCTCATCACAATTGCACTATTGTCATTATTTGACTTTTGATAGCCCATGGACCTTGAGTTTGTGACTTTGTTATTACATTTTATGTATTAACCTACCAGGGACTAGATGAAAACTGGTCAGTGACTAATTCTGGTGCATTTACAATCACAAATGAAAATTCAAGATTTTGCCACATGCCTTCTTGTGCTAGGAAAATTGGTAGTGAAATGTGTGATGTGACTGCTAATAAATCATAGAAAATGTTTTCTACCCAGCATCAAAATACCTATGGAAATCCCATGGATTGTTATGTGTTAGGTAGAAAGCTGTGTGTACTGTTCTGCAAAAAGGGAATATGTTCAAAGCAAAGCGTGAAATTTGAAATTTGAGCGTAATCAGAGTTAGACTATTGGTTGCCCTTCCATGGACCAGGAGTTTTTGACCTTGTTTTCTAATTTACACTTTTATATTGTTTGACCCGTAGATGGCAGTATAAGCCCAGACATAATTCAGGCCAATATAAGCCCATACATAAGAAAAAAGGAAATAAAATGGTGAATGATGCAGCAGTTATTATTGAGTTGACTGTAAATAAACATAACCAACATTATTTAACACACTGCTTTGAACTCTTCTTCATTCAAGTGTGCAAAATTGGGCTACTTAGTATGGAGTTCATTCGTTCATGTGTTGAGACAACTTGCATGCATCACTGTATCTGTATGGATTTATAAGATATACATTCTTTATAGGCTACTTCAGTGCCAGAGAGTTCCAGAAAACATCAGTAATCACAATTTCCTGCCTTGATTAATAACTAGGCAACAGTTATTTCATACAACATAATGCACTGCAAGAAATCCACTGAGAGTTTATGCTTTCTTTTAGGCAGCACTCATTTATTGTCAAAGCAAATATTCAAATATCCCTGAACAATAAAATATTCAATATTCAAGATAGATTCTTACCAGCAATATCAACCAATCCAAATGAACATTCCACACACGTAACCATATCAAACACTTGACTAGTGTCCATTATTAGCAACACTTTAATCTAGCAAACTGTATATGGCGCTCGCTCATTAAAAACTTAAATCCTAAAGCATTTATGGGTTGTATTGCTGCTTACCTCCTTCTCCAAAGGGGGGTTCAGTGGTTTGGTAGGGCGAAGGTCCCCCTGAGGCTGAATCTGTGCATATTTAGGGCACCCCATTAGTTATGAAACGGGTTATTAGCATTAGTTATTAGCACCAGCATAACATAATATTTCATCTTGTTTATCACACAAGTCAGTTCAGTTATTAAAATGGAAAAAATGTCACTGTACAAACTGTAAAAGTGTTCTCTTGATAGGCTAATCCAACCACGTTCATACTGTTCATTTACCATTCGCTAATATTTTGAACACACACGTGAGCGATAGCTACCTTTCTTTGGGAAAAACTGAGTGACCAGTTGCCTGCCTCTCCGGTCCCTCTCAGCTTTCAGCTGCCTTTCTTTATGTTTTTGACAGCCACTCTTCATATTTAGCGATCATAGACTGTACGCTCTCCACTGCTGGCTGGCTGGCTGCTGCACCGCGACACAGCAGCAAGTAGCGTTGCACTGATCAGCACACAGATTTAATGCATCGCGCTTCTACCAGAACTGGACCGTACCATTTTGCAAAAGGGGGAGGGTTAAATGACAATATGTTGAAGAACTCAAGAAATAGACAACCTTGTTCAATTAGCTCATTTTACCAGATGGAATATTGCATTGTTGTTATTTCAAAAGTCTTATTAAAATCATTAAAAGCATATTATCAGCCCCTTAAAGGGCCCCATGGCAGTGCTGGGCCCCTAGAATTGTTCTAACCTTTCCCCCCCTGGCGGCGCCCATGTGTGTGTGTGTGGTGGTGATTAATGTGTGTGTGTGTGTGTGTGTGTGTGTGTGTGGTGATGATGAATATGTGTGTGTGTGTGTGTGTGTGTGTGTGTGTGTGTGTGTGTGAGTGTGGTGATGATGAGTGTGTGTGTGTGTGTGTGTGTGTGTGTGTGTGTGTGTGTGTGTGTGTGTGTGTGTGTGAGTGTGGTGATGATGAGTGTGTGTGTGTGTGTGTGTGTGTGTGTGTGTGTGTGTGTTGATGATGAATGTGTGTGTGTGTGTGTGTGTGTGTGTGTGTGTGGTGATGATGAATGTGTGTGATGATGAATGTGTGTGTGTGTGTGTGTGTGTGTGTGTGTGTGTGTGTGTGTGTGTGTGTGTGTGGTGATGATGAATGTGTGTGTGTGTGTGTGTGTGTGTGTGTGTGTGGTGATGATGAATGTGTGTGTGGTGATGATGAGTGTGTGTGTGTGTGTGTGTGTGTGTGTGTGTGGTGATGATGAGTGTGTGTGTGTGTGTGTGTGTGTGTGTGTGTGTGTGTGTGTGTGTGTGTGTGTGTGTGTGTGGTGATGAATGTGTGTGTGTGTGTGTGTGTGTGTGTGTGGTGATGATGAGTGTGTGTGTGTGTGTGTGTGTGTGTGTGTGTGTGTGTGTGATGATGAATGTGTGTGTGTGTGTGTGTGTGTGTGGTGATGATGAATGTGTGTGTGTGTGTGTGTGTGTGTGGTGATGATGAATGTGTGTGTGTGGGAGTGTGTGTGCTGCTCTCGGTGGACCTGCTCCTCCTCTGTGCCCTGAAGCCCCGCCCACTCCCTCGATTTGTCCAATCTGGTGATTCCCCCCCCCCCCCCCCCCCCCCCCCCCCCCGCGCACCTGTCCGGTTCGGCACGTCTTGTCCTCGAGACGCTTGAACATTTCGCGCGTTTTTTCTTTCTGTGCAGCAGGACATTTCTCAGCAGGGGGGTGACGTCAGAGCACGATGACTCAGAGCTCGTGCATGAAAGTTTTCAGGGTTTTCCCGCCCTGAGGTCAAGCTGCAACAAAAGCGCGCGCGAGTTCTATCTCAGAGTTCCGTCAGATTTCCCGCCATTCATTGACGTCACAGCCGAGTGCGCTGCTGGCTGCTCAGAGATCCTTCAGTCAGTCTGTGATCCTTCTGTCAGTCAGAGATCCTTCAGTCAGTCTGTGATCCTTCTGTCAGTCAGAGATCCTTCAGTCAGTCTGTGATCCTTCTGTCAGTCAGAGATCCTTCAGTCAGTCTGTGATCCTTCTGTCAGTCAGAGATCCTTCAGTCAGTCTGTGATCCTTCTGTCAGTCAGAGATCCTTCTGTCAGTCTGTGATCCTTCTGTCAGTCAGAGATCCTTCAGTCAGTCTGTGATCCTTCAGTCAGTCTGTGATCCTTCAGTCAGTCTGTGATCCTTCAGTCAGTCTGTGATCCTTCTGTCAGTCAGAGATCCTTCAGTCAGTCTGTGATCCTTCTGTCAGTCAGAGATCCTTCAGTCAGTCTGTGATCCTTCAGTCAGTCTGTGATCCTTCAGTCAGTCTGTGATCCTTCTGTCAGTCAGAGATCCTTCAGTCAGTCTGTGATCCTTCTGTCAGTCAGAGATCCTTCTGTCAGTCTGTGATCCTTCAGTCAGTCTGTGATCCTTCAGTCAGTCTGTGATCCTTCTGTCAGTCAGAGATCCTTCAGTCAGTCTGTGATCCTTCAGTCAGTCTGTGATCCTTCAGTCAGTCTGTGATCCTTCTGTCAGTCAGAGATCCTTCAGTCAGTCTGTGATCCTTCAGTCAGTCTGTGATCCTTCAGTCAGTCAGAGATCCTTCTGTCAGTCTGAGATCCTTCTGTCAGTCAGAGATCCTTCTGTCAGTCTGTGATCCTTCTGTCAGAGATCCTTCTGTCAGTCAGAGATCCTTCTGTCAGTCAGAGATCCTTCTGTCAGAGATCCTTCTGTCAGTCAGAGATCCTTCTGTCAGTCTGTGATCCTTCAGTCAGTCTGTGATCCTTCTGTCAATCAGAGATCCTTCTGTCAGTCTGAGATCCTTCAGTCAGTCTGTGATCCTTCAGTCAGTCAGAGATCCTTCAGTCAGTCTGTGATCCTTCAGTCAGTCTGTGATCCTTCAGTCAGTCAGAGATCCTTCAGTCAGTCAGAGATCCTTCAGTCAGTCTGTGATCCTTCAGTCAGTCTGTGATCCTTCAGTCAGTCAGAGATCCTTCAGTCAGTCTGTGATCCTTCTGTCAGTCTGTGATCCTTCTGTCAGTCAGAGATCCTTCTGTCAGTCTGTGATCCTTCAGTCAGTCTGTGATCCTTCTGTCAGTCAGAGATCCTTCTGTCAGTCTGTGATCCTTCTGTCAGTCAGAGATCCTTCTGTCAGTCTGTGATCCTTCAGTCAGTCTGTGATCCTTCTGTCAGTCAGAGATCCTTCTGTCAGTCTGAGATCCTTCAGTCAGTCTGTGATCCTTCTGTCAGTCAGAGATCCTTCAGTCAGTCTGTGATCCTTCAGTCAGTCTGTGATCCTTCAGTCAGTCTGAGATCCTTCAGTCAGTCAGAGATCCTTCAGTCAGTCTGTGATCCTTCAGTCAGTCAGAGATCCTTCAGTCAGTCTGTGATCCTTCAGTCAGTCAGAGATCCTTCTGTCAGTCTGTGATCCTTCAGTCAGTCTGTGATCCTTCTGTCAGTCAGAGATCCTTCTGTCAGTCTGTGATCCTTCTGTCAGTCAGAGATCCTTCAGTCAGTCTGTGATCCTTCAGTCAGTCTGTGATCCTTCAGTCAGTCTGTGATCCTTCTGTCAGTCAGAGATCCTTCAGTCAGTCTGTGATCCTTCAGTCAGTCTGTGATCCTTCAGTCAGTCAGAGATCCTTCTGTCAGTCTGAGATCCTTCTGTCAGTCAGAGATCCTTCTGTCAGTCTGTGATCCTTCTGTCAGAGATCCTTCTGTCAGTCAGAGATCCTTCTGTCAGTCAGAGATCCTTCTGTCAGTCTGTGATCCTTCTGTCAGAGATCCTTCTGTCAGTCAGAGATCCTTCTGTCAGTCTGTGATCCTTCAGTCAGTCTGTGATCCTTCTGTCAGTCAGAGATCCTTCTGTCAGTCTGAGATCCTTCAGTCAGTCTGTGATCCTTCAGTCAGTCTGTGATCCTTCAGTCAGTCAGAGATCCTTCAGTCAGTCAGAGATCCTTCAGTCAGTCTGTGATCCTTCAGTCAGTCTGTGATCCTTCAGTCAGTCAGAGATCCTTCAGTCAGTCTGAGATCCTTCTGTCAGTCAGAGATCCTTCTGTCAGTCTGTGATCCTTCAGTCAGTCTGTGATCCTTCTGTCAGTCAGAGATCCTTCTGTCAGTCTGTGATCCTTCTGTCAGTCAGAGATCCTTCTGTCAGTCTGTGATCCTTCAGTCAGTCTGTGATCCTTCTGTCAGTCAGAGATCCTTCTGTCAGTCTGAGATCCTTCAGTCAGTCTGTGATCCTTCTGTCAGTCAGAGATCCTTCAGTCAGTCTGTGATCCTTCAGTCAGTCTGTGATCCTTCAGTCAGTCTGAGATCCTTCAGTCAGTCAGAGATCCTTCAGTCAGTCTGTGATCCTTCAGTCAGTCAGAGATCCTTCAGTCAGTCTGTGATCCTTCAGTCAGTCAGAGATCCTTCTGTCAGTCTGTGATCCTTCAGTCAGTCTGTGATCCTTCTGTCAGTCAGAGATCCTTCTGTCAGTCTGTGATCCTTCTGTCAGTCAGAGATCCTTCTGTCAGTCTGTGATCCTTCAGTCAGTCTGTGATCTTTCTGTCAGTCAGAGATCCTTCTGTCAGTCTGAGATCCTTCAGTCAGTCTGTGATCCTTCTGTCAGTCAGAGATCCTTCAGTCAGTCTGTGATCCTTCAGTCAGTCAGAGATCCTTCAGTCAGTCTGTGATCCTTCTGTTAATCAGAGATCCTTCTGTCAGTCTGTGATCCTTCAGTCAGTCTGTGATCCTTCTGTCAGTCAGAGATCCTTCTGTCAGTCTGTGATCCTTCTGTCAGTCAGAGATCCTTCTGTCAGTCTGTGATCCTTCAGTCAGTCTGTGATCCTTCTGTCAGTCAGAGATCCTTCTGTCAGTCTGAGATCCTTCAGTCAGTCTGTGATCCTTCTGTCAGTCAGAGATCCTTCAGTCAGTCTGTGATCCTTCAGTCAGTCTGTGATCCTTCAGTCAGTCAGAGATCCTTCAGTCAGTCTGTGATCCTTCAGTCAGTCTGTGATCCTTCAGTCAGTCAGAGATCCTTCAGTCAGTCTGTGATCCTTCAGTCAGTCAGAGATCCTTCTGTCAGTCTGTGATCCTTCAGTCAGTCAGAGATCCTTCAGTCAGTCTGTGATCCTTCAGTCAGTCTGTGATCCTTCAGTCAGTCTGAGATCCTTCAGTCAGTCAGAGATCCTTCAGTCAGTCTGTGATCCTTCTGTTAGTCAGAGATCCTTCAATCAGTCTGTGATCCTTCAGTCAGTCTGAGATCCTTCAGTCAGTCTGTGATCCTTCAGTCAGTCTGTGATCCTTCTGTCAGTCAGAGATCCTTCAGTCAGTCTGTGATCCTTCAGTCAGTCAGAGATCCTTCTGTCAGTCAGAGATCCTTCAGTCAGTCAGAGATCCTTCAGTTAGTCTGTGATCCTTCAGTCAGTCAGAGATCCTTCAGTCAGTCAGAGATCCTTCAGTCAGTCAGAGATCCTTCAGTCAGTCTGTGATCCTTCAGTCAGTCTGTGATCCTTCAGTCAGTCTGAGATCCTTCAGTCAGTCAGAGATCCTTCAGTCAGTCAGAGATCCTTCAGTCAGTCTGTGATCCTTCAGTCAGTCAGAGATCCTTCAGTCAGTCTGTGATCCTTCAGTCAGTCAGAGATCCTATAGTCAGTCAGAGATCCTTCAGTCAGTCTGTGATCCTTCAGTCAGTCTGTGATCCTTCAGTCAGTCAGAGATCCTTCAGTCAGTCAGAGATCCTTCAGTCAGTCTGTGATCCTTCAGTCAGTCAGAGATCCTTCAGTCAGTCTGTGATCCTTCAGTCAGTCAGAGATCCTTCAGTCAGTCTGTGATCCTTCAGTCAGTCAGAGATCCTTCTGTCAGTCAGAGATCCTTCAGTCAGTCAGAGATCCTTCAGTCAGTCTGTGATCCTTCAGTCAGTCAGAGATCCTTCAGTCAGTCTGTGATCCTTCAGTCAGTCAGAGATCCTTCAGTCAGTCAGAGATCCTTCAGTCAGTCTGTGATCCTTCAGTCAGTCAGAGATCCTTCAGTCAGTCTGTGATCCTTCAGTCAGTCAGAGATCCTTCAGTCAGTCTGTGATCCTTCAGTCAGTCAGAGATCCTTCTGTCAGTCAGAGATCCTTCAGTCAGTCAGAGATCCTTCAGTTAGTCTGTGATCCTTCAGTCAGTCAGAGATCCTTCAGTCAGTCAGAGATCCTTCAGTCAGTCTGTGATCCTTCAGTCAGTCAGAGATCCTTCAGTCAGTCAGAGATCCTTCAGTCAGTCTGTGATCCTTCAGTCAGTCAGAGATCCTTCTGTCAGTCTGTGATCCTTCAGTCAGTCAGAGATCCTTCAGTCAGTCTGTGATCCTTCAGTCAGTCAGAGATCCTTCAGTCAGTCTGTGATCTTTCAGTCAGTCTGTGATCCTTCAGTCAGTCTGTGATCCTTCAGTCAGTCAGAGATCCTTCAGTCAGTCTGTGATCCTTCAGTCAGTCTGTGATCCTTCTGTCAGTCTGTGATCCTTCAGTCAGTCAGAGATCCTTCAGTCAGTCTGTGATCCTTCAGTCAGTCAGAGATCCTTCAGTCAGTCTGTGATCCTTCAGTCAGTCAGAGATCCTTCAGTCAGTCTGTGATCCTTCAGTCAGTCAGAGATCCTTCAGTCAGTCTGTGATCCTTCAGTCAGTCAGAGATCCTTCAGTCAGTCTGTGATCCTTCTGTTAGTCAGAGATCCTTCAGTCAGTCTGTGATCCTTCAGTCAGTCTGAGATCCTTCAGTCAGTCTGTGATCCTTCAGTCAGTCTGTGATCCTTCTGTTAGTCAGAGATCCTTCAGTCAGTCTGTGATCCTTCAGTCAGTCAGAGATCCTTCAGTCAGTCTGTGATCCTTCAGTCAGTCAGAGGTCCTTCAGTCAGTCTGTGATCCTTCTGTTAGTCAGAGATCCTTCAGTCAGTCTGTGATCCTTCAGTCAGTCTGAGATCCTTCAGTCAGTCTGTGATCCTTCAGTCAGTCTGTGATCCTTCAGTCAGTCAGAGATCCTTCAGTCAGTCTGTGATCCTTCAGTCAGTCAGAGATCCTTCTGTCAGTCTGTGATCCTTCAGTCAGTCAGAGATCCTTCAGTCAGTCTGTGATCCTTCAGTCAGTCTGTGATCCTTCAGTCAGTCTGAGATCCTTCAGTCAGTCAGAGATCCTTCAGTCAGTCTGTGATCCTTCTGTTAGTCAGAGATCCTTCAATCAGTCTGTGATCCTTCAGTCAGTCTGAGATCCTTCAGTCAGTCTGTGATCCTTCAGTCAGTCTGTGATCCTTCTGTCAGTCAGAGATCCTTCAGTCAGTCTGTGATCCTTCAGTCAGTCAGAGATCCTTCTGTCAGTCAGAGATCCTTCAGTCAGTCAGAGATCCTTCAGTTAGTCTGTGATCCTTCAGTCAGTCAGAGATCCTTCAGTCAGTCAGAGATCCTTCAGTCAGTCTGTGATCCTTCAGTCAGTCTGTGATCCTTCAGTCAGTCAGAGATCCTTCAGTCAGTCTGTGATCCTTCAGTCAGTCAGAGATCCTTCAGTCAGTCAGAGATCCTTCAGTCAGTCTGTGATCCTTCAGTCAGTCAGAGATCCTTCAGTCAGTCTGTGATCCTTCAATCAGTCTGAGATCCTTCAGTCAGTCAGAGATCCTTCAGTCAGTCAGAGATCCTTCAGTCAGTCTGTGATCCTTCAGTCAGTCTGTGATCCTTCAGTCAGTCAGAGATCCTTCAGTCAGTCTGTGATCCTTCAGTCAGTCAGAGATCCTTCAGTCAGTCTGTGATCCTTCAGTCAGTCAGAGATCCTTCAGTCAGTCTGTGATCCTTCAGTCAGTCAGAGATCCTTCTGTCAGTCAGAGATCCTTCAGTCAGTCAGAGATCCTTCAGTCAGTCTGTGATCCTTCAGTCAGTCAGAGATCCTTCAGTCAGTCTGTGATCCTTCAGTCAGTCAGAGATCCTTCAGTCAGTCAGAGATCCTTCAGTCAGTCTGTGATCCTTCAGTCAGTCAGAGATCCTTCAGTCAGTCTGTGATCCTTCAGTCAGTCAGAGATCCTTCAGTCAGTCTGTGATCCTTCAGTCAGTCTGTGATCCTTCAGTCAGTCAGAGATCCTTCAGTCAGTCAGAGATCCTTCAGTCAGTCTGTGATCCTTCAGTCAGTCAGAGATCCTTCTGTCAGTCTGTGATCCTTCAGTCAGTCAGAGATCCTTCAGTCAGTCTGTGATCCTTCAGTCAGTCAGAGATCCTTCAGTCAGTCTGTGATCTTTCAGTCAGTCTGTGATCCTTCAGTCAGTCTGTGATCCTTCAGTCAGTCAGAGATCCTTCAGTCAGTCTGTGATCCTTCAGTCAGTCTGTGATCCTTCTGTCAGTCTGTGATCCTTCAGTCAGTCAGAGATCCTTCAGTCAGTCTGTGATCCTTCAGTCAGTCAGAGATCCTTCAGTCAGTCTGTGATCCTTCAGTCAGTCAGAGATCCTTCAGTCAGTCTGTGATCCTTCAGTCAGTCAGAGATCCTTCAGTCAGTCTGTGATCCTTCAGTCAGTCAGAGATCCTTCAGTCAGTCTGTGATCCTTCTGTTAGTCAGAGATCCTTCAGTCAGTCTGTGATCCTTCAGTCAGTCTGAGATCCTTCAGTCAGTCTGTGATCCTTCAGTCAGTCTGTGATCCTTCTGTTAGTCAGAGATCCTTCAGTCAGTCTGTGATCCTTCAGTCAGTCAGAGATCCTTCAGTCAGTCTGTGATCCTTCAGTCAGTCAGAGATCCTTCAGTCAGTCTGTGATCCTTCTGTTAGTCAGAGATCCTTCAGTCAGTCTGTGATCCTTCAGTCAGTCTGAGATCCTTCAGTCAGTCTGTGATCCTTCAGTCAGTCTGTGATCCTTCAGTCAGTCAGAGATCCTTCAGTCAGTCTGTGATCCTTCAGTCAGTCAGAGATCCTTCTGTCAGTCTGTGATCCTTCAGTCAGTCAGAGATCCTTCAGTCAGTCTGTGATCCTTCAGTCAGTCTGTGATCCTTCAGTCAGTCTGAGATCCTTCAGTCAGTCAGAGATCCTTCAGTCAGTCTGTGATCCTTCTGTTAGTCAGAGATCCTTCAATCAGTCTGTGATCCTTCAGTCAGTCTGAGATCCTTCAGTCAGTCTGTGATCCTTCAGTCAGTCTGTGATCCTTCTGTCAGTCAGAGATCCTTCAGTCAGTCTGTGATCCTTCAGTCAGTCAGAGATCCTTCTGTCAGTCAGAGATCCTTCAGTCAGTCAGAGATCCTTCAGTTAGTCTGTGATCCTTCAGTCAGTCAGAGATCCTTCAGTCAGTCAGAGATCCTTCAGTCAGTCAGAGATCCTTCAGTCAGTCTGTGATCCTTCAGTCAGTCTGTGATCCTTCAGTCAGTCAGAGATCCTTCAGTCAGTCTGTGATCCTTCAGTCAGTCAGAGATCCTTCAGTCAGTCAGAGATCCTTCAGTCAGTCTGTGATCCTTCAGTCAGTCAGAGATCCTTCAGTCAGTCTGTGATCCTTCAGTCAGTCAGAGATCCTATAGTCAGTCAGAGATCCTTCAGTCAGTCTGTGATCCTTCAATCAGTCTGAGATCCTTCAGTCAGTCAGAGATCCTTCAGTCAGTCTGTGATCCTTCAGTCAGTCAGAGATCCTTCAGTCAGTCTGTGATCCTTCAGTCAGTCAGAGATCCTTCAGTCAGTCTGTGATCCTTCAGTCAGTCAGAGATCCTTCAGTCAGTCTGTGATCCTTCAGTCAGTCTGTGATCCTTAAGTCAGTCAGAGATCCTTCAGTCAGTCTGTGATCCTTCAATCAGTCAGAGATCCTTCAGTCAGTCAGAGATCCTTCAGTCAGTCTGTGATCCTTCAGTCAGTCAGAGATCCTTCAGTCAGTCTGTGATCCTTCAGTCAGTCAGAGATCCTTCAGTCAGTCTGTGATCCTTCAGTCAGTCAGAGATCCTTCTGTCAGTCAGAGATCCTTCAGTCAGTCAGAGATCCTTCAGTCAGTCTGTGATCCTTCAGTCAGTCAGAGATCCTTCAGTCAGTCTGTGATCCTTCAGTCAGTCAGAGATCCTTCAGTCAGTCAGAGATCCTTCAGTCAGTCTGTGATCCTTCAGTCAGTCAGAGATCCTTCAGTCAGTCTGTGATCCTTCAGTCAGTCAGAGATCCTTCAGTCAGTCTGTGATCCTTCAGTCAGTCTGTGATCCTTCAGTCAGTCAGAGATCCTTCAGTCAGTCAGAGATCCTTCAGTCAGTCTGTGATCCTTCAGTCAGTCAGAGATCCTTCTGTCAGTCTGTGAGCCTTCAGTCAGTCAGAGATCCTTCAGTCAGTCTGTGATCCTTCAGTCAGTCAGAGATCCTTCAGTCAGTCTGTGATCCTTCAGTCAGTCTGTGATCCTTCAGTCAGTCAGAGATCCTTCAGTCAGTCTGTGATCCTTCTGTCAGTCTGTGATCCTTCAGTCAGTCAGAGATCCTTCAGTCAGTCTGTGATCCTTCAGTCAGTCAGAGATCCTTCAGTCAGTCTGTGATCCTTCAGTCAGTCAGAGATCCTTCAGTCAGTCTGTGATCCTTCAGTCAGTCAGAGATCCTTCAGTCAGTCTGTGATCCTTCTGTTAGTCAGAGATCCTTCAGTCAGTCTGTGATCCTTCAGTCAGTCTGAGATCCTTCAGTCAGTCTGTGATCCTTCAGTCAGTCAGAGATCCTTCAGTCAGTCTGTGATCCTTCTGTTAGTCAGAGATCCTTCAGTCAGTCTGTGATCCTTCAGTCAGTCAGAGATCCTTCAGTCAGTCTGTGATCCTTCTGTTAGTCAGAGATCCTTCAGTCAGTCTGTGATCCTTCAGTCAGTCTGAGATCCTTCAGTCAGTCTGTGATCCTTCAGTCAGTCTGTGATCCTTCTGTCAGTCAGAGATCCTTCTGTCAGTCTGTGATCCTTCAGTCAGTCTGAGATCCTTCAGTCAGTCTGTGATCCTTCAGTCAGTTATGCCGCTTTTCCACTACAAACGCGGCTGAGCCGTGCCGTGCCAAGTCAAGCTGAGTCGAGCTGAGCGGGGCTGTTGGAGTTGCATTTCGACTACAACCGCGCTGAACCGTGCTGGCTGGAAGTGGGTGGACACATTGGGTGGAGTTAGCGAAAGTGGGTGGACGTCAGGTGATGTCGTTAAGCAGCGCAAACAGTGACATCAGTGACAGTGGCGGAACAAGTCAGAGCCGGGCCGGGGGCGGGGCAAATGACCGGGCCCTTTATTAAAGCTTATCATAACATCATTTTAGGCTACAAAATGTCCGCAACTGCGGTGTTTACCAATTTCAACACTACCGGGTGCAACTATGTTATTTAGTACATCAAGTCCTTCAAACGAACATGTAACTCAGAAACAAAAAACATTAGGATACTGTACATGGCTCATAATAAAACATCAATAGCCTATACTGCGCACATTATTTGAAGGGCATACGAATGAGCGCTCAGAGGTTGCAACGGTGACAGGAAGAGTCAGAAATAAAAGGAGGGCGGTGCAAACCTCACTGAATGCACTGTTTACCAATTTCAACACTACGGGGTGCAAATATGTTATTTTGTACATTAAGTCCTTCAAACGAACATGTAACTCAGAAACAAAAAAACATTAGGTGACATACTGTACATGGCTCATAATAAAACATCAATAGCCTACTGCGCGCATTATTTGAAGGGCATACGACGAGCCTTGCGCTCCGCGAACTCGTCCACGATGCTCTGTATGTCACTGATTCAGTGAGCTTTTAAGCGGTAGTCTCACGCCCCGGATAGTAAACAATAAACATGGAGGACATGGAGTCGTTAGTGTTGCTGGTCTTGGTGCTGTGGCTTGTTGTCACCGACAACGCCAACAGATACTGGCAAGAGCGTATAGATGAGGCGAGGCGCATAAGGCTTCAGAAATTCTCGTAATTCGTAATTCTTCTTCTTCCGGGTTTGCGGTGTTTACAGATGCCAGCGCGCTCGCGGGGCGTGTGTGGGCATGTGAGGACACTCCTCCTCACCAATCAGTGCACAGGGGAGTGTCTGCTCACGCCCCCAACCTCACTCGGCACGGCTTGGCTCGCTTCAGCCCCACTCCAAAACGGTGCGAGTTTTAGGGGCTAAGCAGGGCTGAAGCGAGCTGAGTCGTGCTGGTTTTTGGTAGTCGAAACGCGAGCCGTGTCGGGCTGAAGTGAGCTGAAGCGAGCTGAAGTGAGCTGAAAAAGGGTAGTGGAAAAGGGCCATTAGAGATCCTTCAGTCAGTCAGAGATCCTTCAGTCAGTCTGTGATCCTTCAGTCAGTCTGAGATCCTTCAGTCAGTCTGTGATCCTTCAGTCAGTCTGTGATCCTTCTGTCAGTCTGTGATCCTTCAGTCAGTCTGAGATCCTTCAGTCAGTCTGAGATCCTTCAGTCAGTTAGAGATCCTTCAGTCAGTCAGAGATCCTTCAGTCAGTCTGTGATCCTTCTGTCAGTCAGAGATCCTTCTGTCAGTCAGAGATCCTTCTGTCAGTCTGTGATCCTTCAGTCAGTCTGTGATCCTTCAGTCAGTCTGAGATCCTTCAGTCAGTCAGAGATCCTTCTGTCAGTCAGAGATCCTCCAGTCTGTCATGAATTTATTTAAAAACCTGAATGTCAATCTGATTCTTTTAAAATGCTGTGAATATTTGAAAACATTTCTCTGGTGAAGAGCCTGTGTTGTGGGAGGATGTTCTGGAGTTTAATGAAGCGGATTTTCTGTGTTTCCCAACAGATCCTCAGGAACCCGCTGCTGTGGGGAAGCAAACTCACCTCATTTTTAAGGACAAGTGAATAATAATAATAATAATAATAATAATAATAATAATAATAATAATAATAATAATAATAAACAGCGAGCTTTTGTTACTCGCTGGACACGAATTAAACTTTGTGCCAGCTTTGTGCTTCTGAGTTTTTAATGAGGCGGTAATTCATCTTTATAATTACACCAGTGTCTAGTGCACAGCTCAGGGACCTGCAGGTCTTCTCTGAAGTTCAGGTCTCACCCAATGGCGTCAGTAAATATACATTTATCAGTGAGATGTTTCTGTGATTTACAGATGATTGCAGCCTTGGAGGTAAATGATTATCACAGATATTAATGCCTCACCACAGGCATGTTTATACAATTCTTTACTCATGAAAGACAGAAATATAGATAATACATATTTCTCAACAGGGTTAGGACACACCTAATTCAATGTTTTTTCTTTCCTTTTATGAATTAAAAGAAACATCACATATTAAAGTAATGATGGAAGTCGTTTCTCTTTACCTAGGCAAGAAATTCCACTCATTACCTTTTGACGAGGCATACCTGTTAATTGAAAAGCATTCCAGGTGACTACCTCATGAAGCTGAGTATATGTTTATACAGTTAACCTTCTTACACTGATATTCCATAATACTGGAGTAAAGAAGCACTTCAGTATTCCGGCTTTAGTAATTTACAGTGAACCAAATAAATCTGGCATGAAGCCGCCCCAGTGTGTGTTTTTACACTGCAAGCTGGCGTTCAGCAACCAGAAGCATGACGTGTCACAACTGAGCATGTATATGTCTAGTGTGACATATCTACGTGTCGGAAACATAAAGAATCTGAGAATACACTTAGGGTGAACTGAGTGTTGAGGTGATTTTGTTATCCGTCACATTTACACCCCTCTTCAAACACAAGCAGAGAAACTGAGCATTATATGATCATGTGATCACTTCTGTTAAATAATCCACCCTTAAGGGAAACAACAGCCTCAATATATATAACCACATGATTGTCACAGAAAACTGTGCTCACAAACAAGAGAGAGAGAGAATCAGAGTGAAAGGTAATGAGGAGGAGAGGAGTGGATGGAGAGACTCGTGTAAGCAGCATGTTTCTGGATCAGATACCTGTGAAGAGAAACAGGAAGTGATGTGAGACAGAAAGGTGTGTGGATCTTAGACGCTGTAGACGTTTGAATTTGTGCTGCTCTCAGAAAGAAGACTGTCAGTGTTAAAAGCATCACACCCCTGTCCCGCCGTGCCGCCTGTCCCTTTTACACACGCACGCATGCGCGCCAATTCTGGCTCTGTTACTACCAATCACTCAGCTCAGAGGAGGAACAACACCACACACACACCGTTCCACATTCACACACTTCATACAGAACACAAGGAGGGGGGAAAGGAGTCCGAGTCCTGACTTTAACAGACTGTGGGAAAGGGGTCAGTTACTCATTTGTTTTTTGCTTCCAGCCATTTTCTGACACACCTGACCTGGCACACCAATGAACACATTCACACCCTGAATACCAGCCGTGATGTTTCTGTGTTCCTCAGTGTAAATCATGCACTGCAAAATGGCTCAAATCTATTATCAGCCTGCACTCAGAAAGGATGAGCATGAAAATGACTTTCTGTTTTCTATGTCCAGGTTGGCCATGGTTCTTGATGTTATGAACTTTCCAAT
Organism: Neoarius graeffei; assembly: GCF_027579695.1. Taxonomy (NCBI): domain Eukaryota; kingdom Metazoa; phylum Chordata; class Actinopteri; order Siluriformes; family Ariidae; genus Neoarius; species Neoarius graeffei. Next base: position 56,112,045 of record NC_083594.1, on the reverse strand, counting down.
AGCTCTGTGTGTGTGTGTGTGTGTGTGTGTGTGTGTGTGTGTGTGTGTGTGTGTGTGTGTGTGTGTGAGTGAGTTTGCCAATTTTAACCTTAATCTTTCATGTTCCTCTTTCAGAAACCATACAGTGTTGCTCAGAGATTCCCGTACATGAATGCTCTGTATTGGTTATTAGAGACTCTCTGTCTCCTCACTGACACACACACACACACACACAAAAAGCAGTTGTGAGTGTGGAGTGTATGGAAATTTGGAACTCTGCCAGATGGAAAAGTTGAGTGATGCCCCCCCCCCAAAAAAAGGTAATAATTGTCTGAGTTTTCTGCTCGCACTCTTATTAATGTGCAGTCAAATCATCCGAATGCACATCAGTTCATTCACTCATGTTCTATCATCAGGGTCATCATGGCCTCATCACTGTCTGTCACTTTCACAGAAATGAAAGAGGCTCTTCAGTGTTCTCAATGAATGAAAGTGTGTATTGTTTTTGCAGCATAACACAAATAGTAAGAAACACTAGATATATTCAGGTTTATATAGCAATCTCTAAGCATTCAGTCTGCGCAACTGGTTTTTGAAAAATGAGATAAACACAGCATTCCTACATATCAATGTTTCTCAACGTCACACACTCCACTGGGTCTTCTTGAACAAAACCTATCTGCAAGGTTTCATTCCAACCAAGAAATGAAAGAACCACGTGAGATTTCAGATGTTTAATTGTCAGCTAATGTTGGTCTTCAAAATGAATTTCAGGTGTGGTTCCTGTTTTGTTTTGTCAAGATGCCCATTCATTCAGCCCATGAAAGCCTCAGTAATTTGTATAAGAGTTGTATCAGCTATGGTAAGTGAAGAAGAAAACACATTTGGCAATGCTGTGGCTGTCTCTGGTCTATATCACAAATGTCTAAGCTCTATGGCTATCCATCTTGAACCCCAGCATGCCTGCCTATGATATTTACACACCACTCCATCAACTGTGGTGAAATGTGACATGACATTTTTTCCCCTCCATTTTTGTGTCAAACAGCAAATGGGAACTAATTGCAGGTCGGAACTAAAGGTGTGAGTGAGGAACTGAAGAAAGGTTGGACCACGTGTGCCACAGGATTGGGCCGAGGAATCGTTTGAGCCAGTCGTTGTTGCTTCATTGATTGTTGTGTTTATTGATTCATGTGTTGGTTGTCTTGTACAGGAGGCATGTGTATGGAGGTGTCTGTGTGCCTATGCTCCGAGACAACACCTGGTGGATGAGTTGGCTGATGGCAGCAGGTTTGAAAGACAGAGAATCCGATTATCATGAAAGTGAAAATAAAAGTGCCTGATCTGAGTGACACTGGAGTGTTGTTGATCCTCGCCCTCAAGCCAGCACAGGACACATGTCCAAAAAATGAATTATGTCTTCTCGTTTACTTCGGACCTGCCACTGGCTATGTGTAATTAAACATTTTAATGACACTAATTACATTTGAAGAGTCATTACGAAGCAAAAAGCTGTTCTAGCCAGTGCTACAGCTGCTCTTTTACACACCAATCCAACACCCGCACAGGTTTTATAAATAGAAGCCTTGGAGTAAGAGTGGGAAGGGAAGCTTTGGAATGCCTAGACACACAATACTGCGCATGCGCAGTGCGGCTCAGGCAGAACCTCTCGAACGCAGCTGGAATTTCCTCCAACCGGAGCTGGAGGCGAGCTCACGTGCGTGTGCGCGTTGACCGGCTTCCATACACGTGATTTACAGCGTCACACTCCTTCCATGGGAGAGGCGGGGCGAGGAGAGAAGGGGCGGAGCTTCCAGTCGGCACTGAGAGCTTCAGCTGACACAAGGAGGAGCAGCGCGCGCACAGTCACTGTCTGCGTGTGTTACACCGGGCTGGTTTCCGCCGCTGCACCTGACTGCCGGGTTATTTAGACGTGTTCTCGGGAACAAACCGCACTTTTCTGGACGGAATAAAGTCTTTACTCGGGTAAGTTCAATGTTTGTTTGTTGTCTGTGAGGGACATTACACACAGCTCTGTAAAAACCGGATTTTTAAAAATGGGAATGAAACAAATGACTGTTTACCATCTAATTACTATTAAACTATATTACATTGTCATTCATTGATATGAATGTATTATTAATGTATTTATGAATATATTTTGCTATGAAATAAATGTTTGTAATGATTTTGCCAGCAGATCCCGGGTGATTTTCTCTCTCGCTCTCTCTCTCTCTGTAGTGATTATTAATGGAGCTGTCTCTCTCTCTCTCTCTCTCTCTCTCTCTCTCTCTGTAGTGATTATTAATGGAGCTGTCTCTCTCTCTCTCTGTGTAGTGATTATTAATGGAGCTGTCTCTCTCTCTCTCTGTAGTGATTATTAATGGAGCTGTCTCTCTCTCTCTCTGTGTAGTGATTATTAATGGAGCTGTCTCTCTCTCTCTCTGTAGTGATTATTAATGGAGCTGTCTCTCTCTCTCTCTGTGTAGTGATTATTAATGGAGCTGTCTCTCTCTCTCTCTGTAGTGATTATTAATGGAGCTGTCTCTCTCTCTCTCTGTAGTGATTATTAATGGAGCTGTCTCTCTCTCTCTGTGTAGTGATTATTAATGGAGCTGTCTCTCTCTCTCTCTCTCTCTCTCTCTCTCTCTCTCTCTCTCTCTCTCTGTAGTGATTATTAATGGAGCTGTCTCTCTCTCTCTGTGTAGTGATTATTAATGGAGCTGTCTCTCTCTCTCTCTGTAGTGATTATTAATGGAGCTGTCTCTCTCTCTCTCTAGTGATTATTAATGGAGCTGTCTCTCTCTCTCTCTCTCTCTCTCTGTAGTGATTATTAATGGAGCTGTCTCTCTCTCTCTGTGTAGTGATTATTAATGGAGCTGTCTCTCTCTCTCTCTGTAGTGATTATTAATGGAGCTGTCTCTCTCTCTCTCTAGTGATTATTAATGGAGCTGTCTCTCTCTCTCTCTCTCTCTCTGTAGTGATTATTAATGGAGCTGTCTCTCTCTCTCTCTCTCTCTCTCTCTCTCTCTGTAGTGATTATTAATGGAGCTGTCTCTCTCTCTCTCTGTAGTGATTATTAATGGAGCTGTCTCTCTCTCTCTCTCTCTCTCTCTCTCTCTCTCTCTGTAGTGATTATTAATGGAGCTGTCTCTCTCTCTCTCTCTCTCTCTGTAGTGATTATTAATGGAGCTGTCTCTCTCTCTCTCTCTCTGTAGTGATTATTAATGGAGCTGTCTCTCTCTCTCTCTCTCTGTAGTGATTATTAATGGAGCTGTCTCTCTCTCTCTCTCTCTCTCTCTCTCTCTGTAGTGATTATTAATGGAGCTGTCTCTCTCTCTCTCTCTCTCTGTAGTGATGATTAATGCAGCTGTCTCTCTCTCTGTCTCTCTCTCTGTAGTGATTATTAATGGAGCTGTCTCTCTCTCTCTCTGTAGTGATTATTAATGGGGCTGTCTCTCTCTCTCTCTGTAGTGATTATTAATGGAGCTGTCTCTCTCTCTGTAGTGATTATTAATGGAGCTGTCTCTCTCTCTCTCTCTCTCTCTCTCTCTGTAGTGATTATTAATGGAGCTGTCTCTCTCTCTCTCTGTGTAGTGATTATTAATGGAGCTGTCTCTCTCTCTCTCTGTAGTGATTATTAATGGAGCTGTCTCTCTCTCTCTCTCTCTCTCTCTCTCTCTGTAGTGATTATTAATGGAGCTGTCTCTCTCTCTCTCTCTCTCTCTCTCTCTCTCTCTGTAGTGATTATTAATGGAGCTGTCTCTCTCTCTCTCTCTCTCTCTGTAGTGATTATTAATGGAGCTGTCTCTCTCTCTCTCTCTGTAGTGATTATTAATGGAGCTGTCTCTCTCTCTCTCTGTAGTGATTATTAATGGAGCTGTCTCTCTCTGTAGTGATTATTAATGGAGCTGTCTCTCTCTCTCTCTCTCTCTCTCTCTCTGTAGTGATTATTAATGGAGCTGTCTCTCTCTCTCTCTCTCTCTCTCTCTCTCTCTCTCTCTCTGTAGTGATGATTAATGCAGCTGTCTCTCTCTCTGTCTCTCTCTCTGTAGTGATTATTAATGGAGCTGTCTCTCTCTCTCTCTGTAGTGATTATTAATGGAGCTGTCTCTCTCTCTCTCTGTAGTGATTATTAATGGAGCTGTCTCTCTCTCTCTCTCTGTAGTGATTATTAATGGAGCTGTCTCTCTCTCTCTCTCTGTAGTGATTATTAATGGAGCTGTCTCTCTCTCTCTCTCTGTAGTGATTATTAATGGAGCTGTCTCTCTCTCTCTCTCTCTCTGTAGTGATTATTAATGGAGCTGTCTCTCTCTCTCTGTAGTGATTATTAATGGAGCTGTCTCTCTCTCTCTGTAGTGATTATTAATGGAGCTGTCTCTCTCTGTAGTGATTATTAATGGAGCTGTCTCTCTCTGTAGTGATTATTAATGGAGCTCTCTCTCTCTGTAGTGATTATTAATGGAGCTCTCTCTCTCTGTAGTGATTATTAATGGAGCTGTCTCTCTCTGTAGTGATTATTAATGGAGCTGTCTCTCTCTGTAGTGATTATTAATGGAGCTGTCTCTCTCTGTAGTGATTATTAATGGAGCTGTCTCTCTCTGTAGTGATTATTAATGGAGCTGTCTCTCTCTGTAGTGATTATTAATGGAGCTGTCTCTCTCTCTCTGTAGTGATTATTAATGGAGCTGTCTCTCTCTCTCTGTAGTGATTATTAATGGAGCTGTCTCTCTCTCTCTCTGTAGTGATTATTAATGGAGCTGTCTCTCTCTCTCTCTGTAGTGATTATTAATGGAGCTGTCTCTCTCTCTCTGTAGTGATTATTAATGGAGCTGTCTCTCTCTCTCTGTAGTGATTATTAATGGAGCTGTCTCTCTCTGTAGTGATTATTAATGGAGCTGTCTCTCTCTGTAGTGATTATTAATGGAGCTGTCTCTCTCTGTAGTGATTATTAATGGAGCTGTCTCTCTCTGTAGTGATGATTAATGCAGCTGTCTCTCTCTCTGTAGTGATGATTAATGGAGTTGTGTGTCTCTCTCTCTCTCTCTCTCTGTAGTGATTAATGCAGCTGTGCGGTTTGGAGCCTCCTGAGCTCGGGCTGAGAGCGCATGCACCCCGAATTGGTGTCTCTAATGAGCGCCGTGACGCCAGCTCTGTGAGTGAACCGTCACCATGGAGACCGATGACGTATTGACACCTAAAATACAAACAAAACCGCACACTAGTGGACTGAATAGGTTGCGCTGTGTCTACTAGTTTAACACGTTATTAAGCACTGATTAGTGTGTTGATTAATGTCATGATTACTGTAGTGATTAATATATTGGTTAGTGAGGTAATTAGTGTACTGATTAGTATAGTGATTAGTGAGATGAACAATGTGGTGATGAGTCACGTGATTCGTGTATTAACCAGTAATGTGATGAGTGTGGTGATTGGTGCCAGTAAAATGAAGTGGTTAGTATAATGTTTTGTGATGGGACGAGTGAGGTGATCAGTGATGGGATGAGTGTGGTGATTGGTGATTGCATGAACTGCATAATTAGTATATTCATGAGTGATGTGATTAGTGATGTGTGAGGCGACGAGTGATGTGATTTAATTATGAGTGACATGATTAATGATTGGTGATGTGCTTAGTGGTGAGTTATGTGATTAGTGATGAGTGAGGTAAGTGAATTGATTGAGTGAAGTTATCAGTGACAGGATATGTGATTAGTGATGTGAAGAGATTGATGATGATTGATATTAGTCATGAATACTATAATTTGATATTGATATGGTGATTAGTTATTACAGTGATTAGTCATTGTGAATTAATTAGTGATGAATGATAATTTGTGATGAATGATGTGATTAGTTATTGAAGTGATTAGTGATATGTGAGGTGATAAGTGATTACTGATGAGATTAGTGATGAGTGAATTTATTAACGATGAGTGAGGTGATTAGTGTGGTTATTTTCCCACACTGACCAACATCTTGACACAGTCTCACACACAGACTGCACACAGACTCTTGAGAGAAGTGTTAATGTTTTCTGACCAATCACACAACGGACTGTTTGTTTATTTTCTTTTGGGTTTCTTTCGACACAGCAGGTGGAGCATTCACTGAAATCAACCAACATGAATCATGATTTAGGAATAAATATCTTACATTCTAGATTTCAGTGCTTTTTATAATGATACACCCACAGTATTTATAATTAGAAACACAGTTAAACCAAAACTTACAAAGAATAGCCCTTTATTAATTCAACAGTTTTTATTAACTCGGATCCCAAACCCGAATCGAAGTAATTATTGAATTCATGTGTTTAATTGGACAGTAAACTCAGACTATCCGTGGCTCTGTTGTTGTAAACTCGGATGCAGTAGAAGTTCAGGATGAATGTGAGTTTTCCAGCTGTGGTGCAGCTACATGTGTGAAAGTTACATGTGTGAAACAGAAGCAGGGTTTAGACCACTTGTGGAAAATGAAAGATTAATTGATGGAAAGTTTTGTCATGATGAATTAATTTAACAAAATAATCAATTTAATCCAAGTTTAAAGTTTTAGTCAGGCTTTTAGTCTTAACCATGACACAAAAATAAATCATGAAGGTCAGTGTGATTTGGAACTAAAGTCAAACTGAGACAAAGATCTCAGGGCTTCAGTCATGTTGGGAAAGTTACCTTTTATTCAGATTTATTCAAATGAGATATTAAAGTGATGAAACTCATGCTTCAAATTTCATTCTTCTGTATTCGATTAATTGCAGGTGTTATTACATTTGTGTGTGTGAGAGAGAGACACACCTCAAGCTTCTTTTTGAGAGCATATTTCCCCTTTTAATAAGTTTCTTCCCTGTACATCCCTCCCAGACTGGTCCAACTGTTTCCTGCGAGGAACACACACACACACACATCACACCCTCTTCCTGCTTCCCAGACAGTCTTGCACCCAAAAAGTGTTTGTAGCGCCCCCTGCTGTCTGTTTCTTCTCGGTGCTCTGTAGAGAACATGCCTGTACTTGTCAGAACTATTTTGCCCGGACATGTAACACAACGAGTCACACATTTTAAACCTTGCTGTGTGTGGGTAGGTAGGTAAATCTCCCCCCCCCCCCCCCCCCCCCCAACTCCTTCAGTTTGATTCCCACTGAGCTGATGGTGAGATGCCTGAACACATGCCTCTGATTCGGATTCTGTTTTTATTTAATGATGGTGATAATGTAGAAATGATTTGTGTGACATGCTTTATTTTGGATTTATTTTTTCGCCCTGTTGTGATGAGTGGTGGTGTGTATGTGGTGTGCACTCTGGGGTGTTTGTCCCCCTGGTCGTTGCGTGATTGATGTAATCATCCCGGGATTGTTTCAGGGGTTAAATCTCAGTGTTCTAGCATCCAGTCCATGTTTACTCAGATTCACATGTTCCATGTTGGTTTGTAGGAAACTGTGTAATTAGTCAGAATGAAAGTGTGTGTAAAGTCAGACAGCAGTAATTGTGGTGTGTTGGGTTCAAACTTTTTTTTTTAAAGTTGAATTTTGAAGTGTGTGTGTTTACTGTGATACACTTTCAGGGTTTTTATTTTTTTTTCTCTATCACTTCTTTCTGTCTGTGTGTGAGTTTAAACTGTGCTGTATAACCTCTCTCTCTCTCTCTCTCTTCCCAGTGTGTGATGATGTCATTGCCGGTGGCTGGACATGTGTTGGGGGCAGTGTGTAGCAGTGGTGTTGGTGCTGGTGGTTCTGCTCGGCGGTGTTTGTTCGGTGCAGTGGATCATGAGGAGCTGCAGCACGACTACACACTGCTGATGAGGGCCGACCTTGAAGATGCTTCATGCCGCTGGAACTTCGACTTCACTGCTGACAAGCCACTACTGGGTGGAGACTTCAAGTGGGTGGGGCTTCCTGAGGCTCACGTTCCTTTTCTTTACCGTGATTGCACAGTAGGGGCAAAGTCTCAAGCAAAGGGGCAGGGGCCAGCATCTGAGCTCAAGAAGGAGGACCTTCCTGAAACACCTGAGCAATGTGATGGAATCTCACACACTGCAGAGAAACAGACACTGAAGCGGAAACAGACCAACATCACAGGTACACGTGTGTGTGTGTGGGGGGGGGGGGGTGTTTGGAAGATGTCAACCTTTCTTTTTAATAAGTCTGGATTTTCTTCATCTTTTCTGTAAAAAGTGTAAATTGTTTATAAAGCCGAAGGAAATTGTGAATTTTATTTGTGAATAATTCAGAACTCATGGTTTTAAACCTCCATCCTGTTTCTGTGTCTCTCAGATTTCTACCAGGCCAAGAGGCGAGTCGTCACCACCAGGAAGTCTGGCCAGTGACCTGAGGATGGACACACACACACACACACACGACACTCAGGACTGTCTGAAGGAAAAAGCACAGAGATTTTCTTCTCCTGTTCATCATTTAATAATTATTTAATAGTATTTTTATTTTATGGTGTTTGTGTTGTTTTGAGGTCAAAGTGTAAACACCATAATTTATTGTGCAATTCCTGTTAATCTGGATATAAAGATTAATACTCAGCACTTACTGAACATTTACTTTCATTTAAAAGATTATAACCTCTGATCTGGAAAGCACACACTAATCTACACTAAACCTATAGATGTGTGTGTCATACAGGATTATATTAGTGTTCATGTTGGAATAATAAATCTGTCTGTGTATCAGAGGCTGTTATGAAGGTGTGCGCGCGCATGCAGATACAGAGTTCTGACATTATTTATTTGATATGATGAGCATTATACTGTCATAAATGTGGAGGAAAAAATAAACTGAAACTAAAACAGCAGTTGTGCTCTTTGACTCCGCACGCGTGAGAGAGAGAGGCGTTGTAGTTGTTGCTGAACACAGACCCTGTTGCCATGGCAATGACACCCAGCTTCCCATGATGCGCCCTCTTTCTTTCTTTCTCTGGAAAGTTTAACTGCAGCATCTGTAATGTTCGCATTAGCGCGCTGTGTGTGTGTGTGTGTGCTGCATGAATGCTGCAGTGTTCGTGTGTTTAGAGATGATGCCATGGTAATCTCTCTCTCTCTTTTTCTCAACCTCTCTCTCCTCTGAGGCACTAATGCGCCTGCGCTAATCTCCCTCCTCCCTTCTCTCTCTCTCCCCATCACATGCGCTGGAGCAGCAGTGGTGTGTGTGTGTTTGACGGAGAGACGGATTGTGTGGGACAGTAAGACGAGTGACTGAGACAAAGCAGAGGAGAATAAAGGAGGAGAGGAGTGAGGGATGGCTGGGAGGAGGAGATGCAGCATCGAGAGGCTGTGGAGCGACAGATAAGCTCAGACAGAACGACAGAGTGGATTCAGGGAGGGAGGGAGGGAGGGATGATGGAGCGATAGAGAGAGGGATGGGCCTCACAAACAGAGCTGCACTCATCCAACTGATCCGGGACTAAATAGTATGGTAACGTTTCCTCAACTACCCTTCATCATCATCATCTCTCTCTCCATCATCACCATCATGTTTGTTTTTTATTTACCCATGATCCTCTGCATAAGCCACTCGTCTTCACACACAGGAACATCAAAACCTCTGTGTGTGTTTGTTTCTTTATCCTGTTCTCTCTAACTCCACATCTCTCACACACACTGCAGCCATGTTTTGTGTGTGTGTGAATCAGTGCTGATTTTGCATAGTAACCCAGTTTCTTAAGCCTATGTTGCTCTGTTTTTCTTTCTTTCTTTCTTTCTTTCTTTCTTCATGTTTTCCTTTGTCTACATTTCTCTCTTCACATCTTCCGTTTCTCCACATTTATCTTTGTCTCCTTTTGTCTCTGGTGTTAGCACTGAGCATGACTCTAGACTGTGTGTGTATCTCAGAGGCAGTGGATAATGAAGTGTGTACACATGTCAAATGTACTCACAAAAATAATATTTTTATTAAAAAAAGTTTATTTCCTCCTTGTTGTTGAGGTTCTTGTCAGAGTGATTGTCAACTGACAAAGATGGAAAAAATTGTGTGTGTGTATTACAGCTGGATAAGAGTGAGGCGTCGACGCTGCCTTTGCCCCCCTCAGTGGCCCATGGCGGCTCAGACGGGAACATCAGTGTGGAGGGGGCGGGGTCTGTGCTGGGGGCGGGATCAGTGCAGGGGGAGGGTCCCGGGGAGGGGCAGCGAACACGTGCTGCTCTGGATCACTTGCAGCAGAAGATCCTGAAGATCACGGAGCAAATCCGTGTGGAACAGGAGGCACGCGACAACAACGTGGCCGAGTACCTGAAACTTGCTCACAACGCTGACAAACAGCAAGCGTCACGCATCAAACACGTCTTCGAGAAGAAGAACCAGAAATCTGCACAAACCATCGCACACTTGCACAAAAAACTTGAACACTACCACAAGAAGCTCAAAGAAATTGAGCAGGTCAGTGTGTGTAAACTTGTAACAGGTGTGTAAATGGGCTACAGATGTGTATACAGGTGTTTAACAGGTACAGGTGTGTATACGGGGTATAAATAGGGTACAGGTGTGTCTACTGGTATGTAACTGCAGTACACGAGTGTATACATGGATATAACTGTGGCACAGCTGTGTTTATACCTGTGTAAATGAGGTACAGATGTGTATACAGGTGTGTAAAAAGGTTACAGACCTGTACACAGATGTGAAACTGGGGAACATGATGAAATGTGTGTACAGGTGTGTAACTGTTACACTCGGCTCTCTTCCAGAACGGTTTGGCGCGTCAGCCCAAGGACGTTTTGCGGGACATGCAGCAGGGCCTGAAGGACGTTGGAGCCAATGTGCGGGCCGGCATCAGTGGCTTCGGAGGAGGCGTGGTTGAGGGTGTGAGGGGCGGAGTCTCTGCACTCATACGCAACAAGTTTGGCAGTGCAGACAACATCACCCACTTGAAGGACACTTTAGGACCTGGCCATACTGAGGACACGCCCCCTCGTGCACTCAGTGGCAGTGCCACTCTTGTTTCCAGCCCCAAGTATGGCAGTGATGATGAGTGCTCCACCGGCACCTCCGGGTCCGGGGCTGGGAGCAACTCAGGAGGGGGCGGAGCCGTCTGCATGGGCAGCCCACGAATGGATGGACAACATCACCATCATCACTGCCATCATCACACATCTGTGTCATGGGACTCTCTGTTGGAGGGACTACAGGAGATCAAAGCTAGTCAGGTGCAGATGGAGGACGCAATGGAGGACATGAAGACACAACTACAGAGCGATTACTCCTACATGACCCAGTGCCTGCAGGAGGAGAGATACAGGTGTGTACACAGGTGTTTACATGGGGTACAGGTGTGTATACAGGTGTTTAGGTGAGGTACAGGTGTGTACACAGGTGTTTACATGGGGTACAGGTGTGTACACAGGTGTTTACGTGGGGTACAGGTGTGTATACAGGTGTTTAGGTGAGGTACAGGTGTGTACACAGGTGTTTACATGGGGTACAGGTGTTTATATGGGGTACAGGTGTGTATACAGGTGTTTAGGTGAGGTACAGGCAGGGCTTTGAACCGGTTCAAGGAACGAAAACGAAAACCGGGAACTTTTTCTATTTCACATGGAACAGAAACGAAACCAGAAACTTTATTATTTTTTATGTTCCGGAACAGAAACGCTTATTAAAAATAATGGTAACCGGTTAATACCGGTTTTTATTTCGTTCCTCAAAGTTTCCGTAGCCTACAAATAGTCATTCTTCTCCTGCGCAAGTTTCTATGACCCGCTGGGGTTCACTTCCTGTGTGACGTTCGCTGATTGAATGGAGAGAGCGGGAAGGTGGACTACTAGTGAGTAAGTGCATTACTGAGTGTCTGAGCAAAGAAGAGCCTGAACGATGCAACCTCCCTATTGGCTGTTTGTAAAAATGTATCAGTTGTTGCCCTTCCCACGGGAATCATCGCGGGCTCGAGAGACGAGACCTGACGAGTTAGTTCATTGGTAGCAGAACAAAATGTCTGGACACAAATCGGGTTTTCAGAAAAGGAAAGAAAATAAACGGAGGGTTGAAAATACAAAAAAGGAGGCAGAAAATGCAAAACGAGTTAAGGTAGGACAAATGGTTACTTTTCTGAGGCAGCCCGCCGTGGCTGCCTGCAGGCTTATTTATCATAGCCCATTTAGTTAAAATAGTTGATATAAAATGTTTATAGTTATAGTTATGTGATGGTTGTCCTGATTTAGACTGTTTTTTTTGGGGGGGGGGGTTGCGCGATGTTGCACCCGGGTCCAGATTAGGGCAGAACCGGCCCTGGCTACATTTCAGGTGTAGTTTGTTTTATGTATGTATGTACTTGCATAGATGTGTACTTCCAATATGGCGCCTAACAAAATCTCGCGGTGCGGTGACGTCATGCGGTAGCCCTCTATAGGGCCTGACTAGCCTTTGGTAACACACTAAACAAATTATCTTTCATTTTTGGCACTTTTTCTGTTTGTGTAGATGGGAAGACATACTGAGAATCCAAATCGCCAACATTTGAAATAATAATTGTTTTGAATTATTTCTTGTCTTATTTAATGAAGGTTGTAATAGAATTAGCCTACATTTGGCTTAAGCTGGATGAGACAGAGACATAATTTTATAGCCATCTGTTAAACCGCTGACAGGGAACGTAATTAACCGTTCCGGGAACGAAATTTTTTTGTTCTAACCGGTTCGGGAACGTCTATTTAATAGTGGAACCCAAAACTGGAAACGTTAAAATTCCGTTTCTGTTCGGAACGAACCAATAGGAAAAAAATTCCGGTTCAAAGCCCTGGGTACAGGTGTGTACACAGGTGTTTACGTGGGGTACAGGTGTTTATGTGGGGTACAGGTGTGTACACAGGTGTTTACGTGGGGTACAGGTGTTTACGTGGGGTACAGGTGTGTACACAGGTGTTTACGTGGGGTACAGGTGTTTATGTGGGGTACAGGTGTGTACACAGGTGTTTACGTGGGGTACAGGTGTTTACGTGGGGTACAGGTGTGTACACAGGTGTTTACGTGGGGTACAGGTGTGTATACAGGTGTTTAGGTGAGGTACATTGTGTACACAGGTGTTTACGTGGGGTACAGGTGTGTATACAGGTGTTTAGGTGAGGTACAGTTGTGTACACAGGTGTTTAGGTGGGGTACAGGTGTGTACACAGGTGTTTACGTGGGGTACAGGTGTTTACGTGGGGTACAGGTGTGTACACAGGTGTTTACGTGGGGTACAGGTGTGTATACAGGTGTTTAGGTGAGGTACATTGTGTACACAGGTGTTTACGTGGGGTACAGGTGTGTATACAGGTGTTTAGGTGAGGTACAGGTGTGTATACAGGTGTTTATGTGGGGTACAGGTGTGTACACAGGTGTTTACGTGGGGTACAGGTGTTTATGTGGGGTACAGGTGTTTACGTGGGGTACAGGTGTATACACAGGTGGTTATGTGAGGTACAAGTGTGTACACAGGTGTTTACGTGGGGTACAGGTGTGTACACAGGTGTTTACGTGGGGTACAGGTGTGTACACAGGTGTTTACGTGGGGTACAGGTGTATACACAGGTGGTTATGTGAGGTACAAGTGTGTACACAGGTGTTTACGTGGGGTACAGGTGTGTACACAGGTGGTTATGTGAGGTACAGGTGTGTATACAGGTGTTTATGTGGGGTACAGGTGTGTATACAGGTGTTTAGGTGAGGTACAGGTGTGTATACAGGTGTTTAGGTGAGGTACAGGTGTGTACACAGGTGTTTTCGTGGGGTACAGGTGTTTATGTGGGGTACAGGTGTGTACACAGGTGTTTACGTGGGGTACAGGTGTGTATACAGGTGTTTAGGTGAGGTACAGGTGTGTATACAGGTGTTTAGGTGAGGTACAGGTGTGTACACAGGTGTTTACGTGGGGTACAGGTGTTTATGTGAGGTACAGGTGTGTATACAGGTGTTTACGTGGGGTACAGGTGTGTATACAGGTGTTTAGGTGAGGTACAGGTGTGTACACAGGTGTTTACGTGGGGTACAGGTGTGTATACAGGTGTTTAGGTGAGGTACAGGTGTGTACACAGGTGTTTACGTGGGGTACAGGTGTGTATACAGGTGTTTAGGTGAGGTACAGGTGTGTACACAGGTGTTTACGTGGGGTACAGGTGTTTATATGGGGTACAGGTGTGTATACAGGTGTTTACATGGGGTACAGGTGTGTATACAGGTGTTTACATGGGGTACAGGTGTTTATATGGGGTACGGGTGTGTATACAGGTGTTTACGTGGGGTACAGGTGTGTATACAGGTGTTTACGTGGGGTACAGGTGTGTACACAGGTGTTTACGTGGGGTACAGATGTTTATATGGGGTACAGGTGTGTATACAGGTGTTTACGTGGGGTACAGGTGTGTATACAGGTGTTTACGTGGGGTACAGGTGTGTATACAGGTGTTTACGTGGGGTACAGGTGTTTATATGTGGTACAGGTGTGTATACAGGTGTTTACGTGGGGTACAGGTGTGTATACAGGTGTTTACGTGGGGTACAGGTGTGTACACAGGTGTTTACGTGGGGTACAGGTGTGTACACAGGTGTTTACGTGGGGTACAGGTGTGTACACAGGTGTATACACAGGTGATTATGTGAGGTACAGGTGTGTACACAGGTGTTTAGGTGGGGTACAGGTGTGTACACAGGTGTTTAGGTGGGGTACAGGTGTGTACACAGGTGTTTAGGTGGGGTACAGGTGTGTATACAGGTGTTTACGTGGGGTACAGGTGTGTACACAGGTGGTTATGTGAGGTACAGGTGTGTACACAGGTGTTTAGGTGGGGTACAGGTGTGTATACAGGTGTTTACGTGGGGTACAGGTGTGTACACAGGTGGTTATGTGAGGTACAGGTGTGTACACAGGTGTTTAGGTGGGGTACAGGTGTGTATACAGGTGTTTAGATGAGGTACAGGTGTGTAAAGAGGTGTGTATTTGGGATACAGGCCCCATTCCCACTCACAGTGAAAACCGTATATCTTCTGTTATTGTGCTCGAATGGTGTCCTGTGTAAATGGGAGTAAAACAGCAAAGTCGAAACGTTAATCTTCCCCATATCGCCCATCTATATTCACAGGAACATTTACAGAAATCTTTTGTCATGGCTCCAGTGGGAATCAGAGCTATGAGATTTCCATGTTGTGACGATCATGACCTTGCTGGTAGTGATGTAACTGATGATGTAATGATATTGTGACGGCACATACTGCCTCAATATAATGTAATTGGCGGTGACTCAAAACAACAAGCAATGTTGCTAACTAGTTAATGTCTCAGCTTGGACTTCTCATAATAATAGACTCACTGCCTCGTGAATTATACGTCGTATCCGGTCTCGCATGGTTTGCGCTCCGTAGCATTCTGTTAAATACAGTCAAGTGCGGATACACAATCTCCATTACTTTTCTGTTATGGAAGACTGAGAGGGAATTAAATTTCCTTATCTTTTCAATGTTGTTTTCCCTCATGTGCAAACCAATATCCCAGTTAAATGGCCTGTGTGTGTGTTGAAGGAGGTGTTCAGGTACATACAGATGTTTTGGGGGTGACAGTTATATACAGGCATATGGGGGCACACAGGTATATACAGGTGTGTGTGTGGGGGGGGTTTACAGGTATGTACAGGTGTGATTGAGGGTTACAGGTATATACAAGTGTGGGGGGATTTACAGGTTGTAACAGATCCCGGATGTGGGTGGAGCACAGAAGCACAGCAGGCGAGCGTTGATGTTCACACACTCACACACTTTATCAGAATCAGAATTACTTTATTAATCCCTGGAGGGAAATTCAAATTTGCTACCAAGCTCCTGAATCAGAGAAGTAAACATGTTTAAAAATAGAAGATAAAATCGTCTGAAAAAAGAATAAATAAAATAAATTTAAATAAGTTCAATAACTTGAGTAAAAGCAAAATGAAGTGATTTTATATACAATGATTCCTATATACATATATTGCACCTGAGTTAAGGATACAGTACGCATGGTAAGACAGTGCACCACAGTTATACAGTGGTGTTGTGCAGCTTGACTGCAGCAGGTAGGAATGATTTCCTGGGTCTCTCAGTTGTGCAGCGTGGAAGAATCAGCCGTTTACTGAACGTGCTCCTGTGGCTGATCAGCTCCTCATGTAGAGGGTGGGAAGGACAGTCTAAGATTGTTTTTATTTTGGACAGTGTCCTCTTCTCCAACATCACTGTCAGAGAGTCCAGTTCCACGCCTACAACATGGCCGGCCTTCCTGATGATCTTATTGAGTCTGTTAGTGTTCTTCACCTTCAAGCCGCTGCCCCAGCAGACAACAGCATACAGGATGGCACTGGCCACCACAGACTCATAGAACATCCGCAGCATCATTCGGCAGATGTTGAAAGACCTCAGCCGTCTCAGAAAATAGAGACGGCTCTGGCCCTTTTTGTATACAGTGTCCACGTTTTTGGACCAGTCCAAGTACACCCTCAGGTACTTATATTCCTCCACCACGTCCACACTGACCCCTTGGATGTTAACAGGGTTCACCGGAGCCCTGATTCTCTTCAGATCGACCACCAGTTCTTTCATCTTTGTCACGTTGAGCTGTAGGTGGTTCTCCCTGCTCCACGTGACAAAGTTGTCCACCACCATCCTGTACTCACTCTCATCACCACCGGTAATACGTCCAACCACTGCAGAGTCATCAGAAAATTTCTGGAGGTGGCAGGTCTCCGTGTGGTAGTTGAAATCAGTGGTGTAGAGAGTGAGCCCCGGTGTTGCTGATCACTCTGTCCGACACACAACACTGCAAGCGCACGTACTGTGGTCTGCCAGTCAAATAATCCACAATCCAGGACACCAGTGGGGCATCCACCTGCATCGCTGTCAACTTCTCACCCAGCAGAGCCGGCCGGATGGTGTCAGAAGCTTTGGAGAAATAAAAAAACATGATCCTCACAGTGCTGGCTGGCTTGTCCAGGTGGCCGTAGACTTTGTTGAGCAGGTAGATGATTGCATCCTCTACTCCAAGACGGGGCTGGTAGGCGAACTGAAGGGGGTCAAGAAGTGGTTGGACCATAGGCTGGATCTGCTCTAGGATGAGTCTCTCAAGGGTCTTCATGATGTGTGACGTCAATGCCACGGGCCTGTAGTCTTTGAGGTCACTGGGACGCGTCTTCTTCGGTACAGGGACGAGGCATGACGTCTTCCACAGCACGGGGACCCTCTGAAGACCCAGGCTCATGTTGAAGACATGCTGAAGTACTCCACTTAGCTGGAGGGCACAGGTCTTCAGGGCCCTGGGGCTAACACCATCTGGGCCTGCTGATTTTCCTGCATGGAGTCTCTTCAGCTGTCTTCTCACTTGCTCCTCGCTGATGATCGGTGTGGAGGTGACGGGTGGGGGAGGGATGAAGGTGTTTCTTGGGGGGGTGCTCAGCCAGGGGGTCTGTTGAGGAGGTGCGAGCGAGTTCCTGAAATGGGGATGAGGTTGGGCAAGAAGAGGCGGGGGAGGGGAGAGAATGTGAAGTGTGTGGTTGTAGCCATCCCGCAGAAGAGTGGTTGTGGTGGGTTGGGGTCACGCCATCGAATCTGTTGAAGTAGAGCTTCAGCTCATTCGCCCTTTCCACATTGCCATCCACTCCTTCACTGTTGGTTGGCTTGTAAACAGTGATGGTCTTCATTCCACTCCACACCTCTCTCATGTTGTTCTGTTGGAGTTTCCACTCCAACTTCCTCCTGTACTTTTCCTTGGCCTCCCTGATCGTTGCTCTCAGTTCACACTGTACTCCTCGCACCTCCTCCTTGTTGCCGGCTCTGAAAGCCCTCTTCTTCTCATTTAAGAGGGCTTTGATGTCCTTCGTTACCCATGGCTTGTTGTTGGGGTAACAGCTGACAGTCCTAGCTGGGACAATAGTGTCCACACAGAAGTTGATGTATCCCGTGATGCACTCTGTGAGCCCATCAATGTCGTCTCCATAGGGCTCACACAGTGTCTGCCAGTCTGTCACCTCGAAACATCCCTGCAGTGTCTCATTGGCCTCGTCTGTCCATCTCCTCACTATTTTTGATATGGTGGGCAGTCTCTTCACCAGAGGCACATAGCAGGAGGAGAGGTAAATCAGGTTGTGGTCTGACCTGCCCAGTGGGGGGAGGGGGAAGAGCTGTAAGCCTCTTTAACAATAGCATACAGCAGGTCTATTGTTCTTCCCACTCTGGTAGGACAGTTCACAAATTGGGTGAAAGTGGAAAGTGTTTTGTCCAAATTAACATGATTAAAGTCACCTGAGATAGCAATGAATGCACTCGGGTGTTGAGTCTGTAGCCAGACTATTGCAGAGTGAATAGTGTCACAAGCAGTGTTTAGGTTTGCAGAGGGGGGAACATAAACAGCCACTATGATAACATTAGAAAATTCCCTAGGCACATAATATGGACGAAGTCCGACAGCACACAGTTCAACATCCGGGCTGCAGATGCGCTCCTTCACGGTGATGTGAGCTGGGTTACGCTACTGGTTGTTCCCAAGAATGGCAAGCCCTCCCCCTTTGCGCTTACCGCTCCTGGCGCAGTTTCTGTCCGCATGCACTGTGTGGAAGCCCTTGATTGTAGCATTGTTGTCGGGAACATCCCGGTGCAGCCATGTCTCCATGAAGCACATTAAATTGCACTCCTGATACTCCGTCTGACTCTGGGCCAGTGCTGTCAGCTTGTCCACTTTATTCCCGAGGGACCTCACATTCCCCATGATGATAGAGGGGAGACACGGCTTATAAGATTTTTCAATAAGCTTCCGTTGTCTCAAAGCCACCCTCTTCCTCCGTAGCTTCTTATTTCCTCTGCATCCTCTATGTGTTTTCCGCCAAATTACCGCAGGGATCTCCTCTGGTCTTGTCGCTAGGGTGGCCAGCTTCAGTTTGATCAGCTGATCCCTGGTGTAAACAATGCGGGCGGCGTGGAGTGCGTGGCTGCGCTGAAAAAAGTTTTGTGACTGCGAGCAAAAACACCAAAACTCTTGCAACCCTCATAGTGGCTTGATTAGTGTTATGGTAACAGAGAAAAAAATAGCAAAAAAAATGAAGATAAGACAAGTAGGAAAAATAGAAAATAGAGAAAAAGGATCAGGAGCATTCGTTGCAGGCTGCATGCAAGCTGGCACATGCGCACTTATTTTAGTTATCGTCTTAGCTTTTCAGCTTTGCTCACTCACACACAGTCACACACGCAACACACACACACGTGTTCTGGTTGGGAGAGACCTCTTCTCTGCTCTCCCCTTCCTTTTATGCTCCACCATCACTGCAACAAACACACACACACACACATTAATTGACATCAGGTGTAATGACTTAGCCATTCACCTTCCTCAGCCCCGCCCTCCATTCACAAACTGACGTTTGGCCAGGCCCCTGCTGCCACATACCCCCACCGCCCGACTCAGGCCGGGGAGCTGTCCCCCCCGATGGGACAGGAAGTCCACCACCACCATCTGTGCCCCCGGCCTGTGGACCAACTTGAACTTAAATGGCTGGAGGGCGAGATACCAACGGGTGATCCGCACATTGGCATCCTTCATGTGGTGGAGCCACTGGAGGGGCACGTGGTCCAAACAGAGGGTGAAAGGGCACCCCAGCAGGTAGTATCGGAGGGCAAGGACCACCCACTTGATGGCCAGGCATTCCTTTTCAATGGTGCTGTACTTGCTTTCACGCATTGAGAGTTTGCAGCTGCTGTACAGCACGGGATGTTCCTCGCCTTCCACCTTCTGGGACAGAATGGCCCCTATCCCTCTGTCCCATGTGTCCATCTGTAAAATAAAGGGGAGAGAGACGGGGGTGTCGTGGCTCAGGTGGATAAGGCGCCATACCATAAATCCGGGGACCCGGGTTCGATTCCAGCCCGAGGTTATTTCCCGATCCCTCCCCGTCTCTCTCTCCCGCTCATTTCCTGTCTCTACACTGTCCTATCCAATAATAAAAAGGTGAAAAAAGCCCAAAAAAATCTTTAAAAAAAAGGGGAGAGAGAAGTCAGGGGAGTGTAAAAGTGGCACCCCACACAGGGCAGCTTTTACTCTAGTGAAAGTCTGTTGGCACTGCTCCGCCCACTGGACCGGATCTGGTGCTCCCTTTTTAGTGAGATCAGTCAGCGGGCTGGTGACGTCCAAATAATTCGGTATGAATCTACGATAGTAGCCAGCCAGCCCCAGGAACTGTCTCACCCCCTTTTTGTTCTTGGGCCTCGGGTAGGCCGCAATGGCTGCAGTCTTGTTAATTTGGGGCCGCACCTGCCCATAATCCAAGTGGAAACCCAGATACTGTACTTCCACCCGCCCAATTGCACACTTTGTCGGGTTAGCTGTGAGACCTGCACACCTCAGTGACTCTAGGATGGCCCTAAGGTGTTCCAGATGCCGCGGCCAATCATTACTATAAATGATTGTCATCATGGTACGCGGCCGCGTAGGCAGCATGAGGGCAGAGGATCTTGTCCATGAGCCGCTGGAACATAGCAGGCGCCCCAAATAACCCAAAAGGGAGTGTGACAAATTGGTGTAATACAAATGGTGTGGAAAAGGCCGTTTTCTCTCAGGATAGAGGAGTCAAGGGGATCTGCCAATATCCCTTCGTTAAATCCAGTGTTGAATAAAAGTGAGCAGCGCCTAACCGATCGAGCAACTCGTCAATGTGAGGCATTGGGTATGCATCAAATTTAGACGCCATGTTGACTTTTCTATAGTCCACACAGAACCGGACTGACCCGTCAGTCTTGGGAACCAGGATCATTGGGCTGCTCCAGTCACTGTGGGACTCCTTAATTGACTTAATCCCCAATAACCCATACAGTTTGCGCAGTGTGTGTGACATAAATGTAGCGCCTTGGTCTGTCAGGATTTCTTCAGAATCCTGACCTGGGAGATAACACGGAAGAGCGCTTCCGCAATACTGCGTGCAGAAATATTGCGGAGAGGCACCGCTTCCGGATATTGCGTTGCATAGTTCACCAGAACTAAAATAAAGTGATATCCCCATGCTGACCGATCTAATGGCCCGATGAGATCCATACCAATTCTCTCAAATGGGGTCTCGATTAGAGGGAGAAGCCACAAAGGCGCTTTTGGCGTGGCCGCAGGATTTACTAATTGGCAGTCACAGCACACTGCACACCACCGACGGTAGTCCCCGCAAATCCCTGGCCAATAAAACCAGGCCATTATTCGGGCTCGTGTTTTATCTTGCCCTAAGTGTCCAGCCATGGGATTAAAGTGAGTCGCATGGAATACAAGTTCCCTACAGCTCTTTGGGATCAACAACTGGGTTATCTGTTCACCGGTTTGAGTGTCCTGTGTCACTCGGTACAATCTATCCTTAATAATGGCAAAATATGGGAAGGCCGGTGTCGTGCTTGGCTGGAGAGTTTGACCATCGATTAATCTCACTTGGTCAAATGCATGCCGCAGAGTCTCGTCTCATGACTGCTCTAATGGGAAATCCTCAAGGGAATCCCCGAGAGAGGGAGGAGGGGCGAGTTGCTCCTCTCTCCTCGTATTGCCCTGACGCGGTGCTGACGTAGACGGCTCTGTGACAGCTTCCCCAGTCAGTGCCACACTGGGATCTTCCCGTGACATATTTATGCAGGACCCACCTCGCATTATATGTTCCATCAATTCTTTAAACCCTGGCCAATCAGTCCCCAAAATTAGCGAATGGGTGAGACGAGGATTAACCGGCGCCTTAATTCTATGTGTTTGGCCCCCAGAATAGAAAATGGACGGACACTAGAGGGTAATTGTGAACATCCCCATGCACACACAACACCTTCACTGCTTGTGCTCTCCTCAATGCCTCACCTTGCACCAGGCTTTGGTGAATTGAGGTCTGGTTACAACTGGAATCCACCAACGCGTGATATGTATCCCCTTAAACACTTACCGGTATGCAATATGTCCCAGCCCGATCAGGGGCGGTCTCTGGCGCGTCAGGGATCCAGATTACAGCTCCCACC
>NC_083594.1:55985115-56087615 GCF_027579695.1 Neoarius graeffei | reverse complement strand
TTGCTGAAATGTTGGGGTGCAGTCTGTATTTCAGTTCACACCAAAGGTGTCCGGTGAGGTTGAGACGAATTCCTCAGTCAGTGTCTGCTACCTCATAAAAATCTTGTTCTTACAGCCTGATTTACTGAAAATCGATGACTTGCATAACTGATAAACCTGTGTGGCGTGTGAGAGGGCCGTGTGTCACTGTGCCCAAAACAAATCGAAATAGTCTGCAATGTAAAAAGAGTCATGAAACAAAAACTTCCATTATGCTATGCGAGAGCGATTTTCTTCAACACAAAAAGTTGCATCGTGATGGTGTAAGTGCACTCGGACCTGGAATGAAAGCACAATGTGACCAGCGGGGGAGGGGG
Organism: Neoarius graeffei; assembly: GCF_027579695.1. NCBI lineage: Eukaryota > Metazoa > Chordata > Actinopteri > Siluriformes > Ariidae > Neoarius > Neoarius graeffei. Next base: position 56,087,259 of record NC_083594.1, on the reverse strand, counting down.
GACAATCGCACTCAGGCACGGTTCGAGGCAACTGTGCTTCGTGTGAGTACACCTTTAGTTCCAGTGAAGGGAAACTGTAAAGCTACAGCATACAAAGATGTTCTATGCAAACTATGCTTCAGACTTCGTGGCGACAGTTTGGAGAAGAAGCACATATGGGTGTGATGGTCAGGGGTGCACAAACTTTTGGTTGTATAGTGTAGGTTAATAAGAGTTGCTAATAATTATCAGACTGTTGTCAAAATGTCATTACCCAGAATAATAGCACAATCTTTATCATCTGGAAATCCAGATTCATGCTCCACCCCCTTGATCTGGTCTACCTTCATGTTATTGCCTCACATATGTGATTAGCCATGTTTGCATCTTGGTGTGTGTGTGTGTGTTCAGGAGGCAGTGGAGTCCTGTCTGACGCGTGTCAGTAAGCTGGAGTTGCAGCAGCAGCAGCAGCAGGTGGTACAGTTGGAGGGCGTGGAGAATGCTAATGCTCGCGCTCTGCTAGGGAAGCTCATTAGCGTGCTGCTAGCTCTCATGGCCGTGCTGCTCGTCTTTGTCTCCACTGTGGCTAACTTCATCACCCCGCTCATGAAAACCCGCGCACGCATCGCCTCCTCTGTTGCCTTCACCCTTTTCCTCATCACGCTCTGGAAGCACTGGGACTGGCTCGAACTCTGCTTCCTGTCTGGCTGAGTCACATGACCTCAGAGTTCTGCCTCCTGTTACTGTATCTGTGAAGAACTGATGAAGCTCTTCACATAGACACTGCTACTACCACAGAGACAGTAAGTGGGACACGTCCCATTTACACCAGATCTGTCTGTATTTGGTCCACATTTGGAGTTCAGCACACTGTCGTGCCCTAAAACACTGATTTAACTCATCAGATTTAAATACTGTATTTTTCAGACTATAAGACATGTTTTCTTGCCTGCTATCATTTTAGATTTAACCTAATACATTAGGTTTCACATTTATTTGTGTATTTATGGTATATGTGATGTTCCAGCAGCTAAAGTTTCAGGTTCACTACCTACTGTTAGCTTGGTGCTAACATCACTCTAAAAACCTTCAGTAGCAGAAATGAGCATTATTGTAGCCAGTAATCAAATCATACTGAACCTCCTGGAGTCCCGTCCCACAGTGCACACTGCACTCCCACATCACATCTCCAAAACTGAGTGAACAGGGTTGACCTGAGCAGAATGATCAAAAAATTGGAGTCTTACGTTTAAACTGTGTTCAGTCGGTCAAATCTGCACTCACGGCGAGTCTCTTTCGGTGTGCGAGTTCTACTTCAGAACAATACAGAGCTGCATAGATATAAATACTTAAATATCACATTTGCTATTGATCGCTGTTTAGAACAGTGAGAGCCACCATATTGGCGCTTTACATTTGCAACACACAATTAGAACTGCAGTCTGTTCTGTGATTGAATAAGAAAAATAAATGTTGAGCTTTGGACTGTAATGAATGCAGTTTGTTGCATAAATAAACATTTCTAAGACAGTTGTCAGCAGCAGTACGTATTAATGGGATAATATTATCGGATGCCATCAAGTTGGACAGTAAAACAGACTCTATTCGAATGCTGGTGAAGTCGTGATAGACGATAATCTCACCCTGACACTTCTACTAACAGGCTTTTGTAAAAGTACATGATGTCAACAACTATAAAGTCTGTACTGCTCATGGACACGTGTCAGTGATGATCAACATCATGTAAATTACTCAAATAAAACACCTACTTGTGAAATGTAAAGGTTTGTTGCTGGGTCCGTAAAGTCCACTGTTTCTCGCTTGAATGTGGCGGCGATGCAGAATCTGACAGTGCATCACAGCCAGTGCAATCTGGAGGTATTTATATCTATGCAGTGCTGAGCTACAGCAACACTAACACTAGGGGGCACTGAAATGCTGTTTAGACTGAGTACGGCCAGGATGTAAAATAAATTCATGCGACTTATAGTCCAGGAAATATGGCAGGTGTGTTTAGAGACCATACAGCACCAGAGATAAATGTGCCCGAATCCAGAATCCAGGGACACATGTCGGCCCGGGGGCATTTTGAGTTATTGACAGATTCAGAAAGTACAGTTTCTAAGCTTTCCAATGATGCCTTCCATGTGGAGATCTGACAATATTTGAAGAATGTGTGGCCTTTTGAAAGTGTATACTTCTTAAAACAGAAAAGGGAGAAAATCGCCCTCAAAGTTTTCCATCTCAGCTACTCTGGGTGTAGGGCGGGCACATAATGCTGCTCATTTGCATGATATTAAGGAAAGCCCTACCCCCTACTAGCTAGCACGATACTACTTTCATGTAAACAAAGATCACCACGTCAATTTTCCTTCCGTGCAAAGTATGCCCAACACAATTATGAAGTACAAAAATAAGTCCTAAAGTATACTTTAACGTTTTGTGGTTGAAAAATTACTCACACCGTAAGAAAGATAGCACGATGATGACACAACTAACACAACAGTAGTTTCATGTAAAGCCTCGGTCACAACCGGCCGTACAGTACGCGCTCCTACAGCCGGTCTACACGCAAAAAACGCAAGAAACGCACAGAGGGCGCGTGTGAAACGCACGAGAGCGCGCGTGTGATGCGCTGATTTTCGAGCCGCAGACCGGCCACAGAGGTTCTTTGTCATGTCAAACAAACTCTACGGGCGCTTACGTTTTTTTCAGGTTGCAAGACAAACTTACGGCCAATGCGCGTCTTTCTCCATGAACAAAAAAAAAACCGCAGCGATTTGGGAAACGCCAAAAATCACACGGCCAAAAAAATCGTACGTCCGGTTGTGACCTAGGCTTAACCAAACCACAACACTCTCCGTTACATGCAAAAATAACCACACAGCCTTAGATTAATAAACTTACCCCATCAGAAAGAGAAACGGCGCCTTGCACACACCAATGCCTCCGATGGAATGTAGTTCTAGCTTCCTTTTGGTTGGGTTTTTTTGCTAGAAATGGTGATCTCCGATGTAAAAACCGTGTGTCTGTTTGCTTCGCGGTGTTTCAGCTCCTCTGTGCTCTGTTTAGCTTCCTCATTCCATAGTGAAATTACACGCCTGTATGCAGTTAAGTAGCCATGCGCTCAGCTCGTATCATACAGCTGATTCGCGAAAAAAAAAAAAGACTTAAATCATCATGTGAATGGCCCATATGGTAATTTACCCACACCCCCCAGCAGGCTACAGTCCTGACAAAAACGAGACAATTTGCAACAAAAAATGTATGCTTTTCCAACAAAACAATCTATTATCTGAAATACTGATTGCATTCTTCAAGATCTCAACTTGCACATGATGGAAAAAAACAAAAATCACAAATTAAAAAAAAATGCTTCTCTTGCGATTATCTCGGATTCATTTCGGCCGACATGCGTCCCTGGATTCAGTGAGGCGTCACAAATTAGCTTTACACTTTTTCATCTAACCTTCTGAAAGAAAGGATGATGGACACATGCAAAGGGCGTCCTGGATATTTTTCTACCTTTCAAGAGGATTGAATGTTGTTGCATGAGATGGCACATCAGGATTTTGTCTCTTATCTGTGTGTAAAATGACGACGGCGGATTTAAGGTAAAACACTTGATTCTGTTCCATTTTCAGCATTTTTTGTTTCTCTTTTAATAAAGTCTCAGCTTTCATACTGGGTCGGTATTATCATGAAATGTGGCCGTGAAGCAGCTAAACCGAATGCAGTGTTCAGCTGTGGAAGTTAGCGAGCTGCACAATATATCCATCGATAACTGTGCACTTTAGCGTTACCTCTCCAGCAGCTGTATGACTACAAAATGTTCTAGCAAGCAAACTAGTGCTAAGTACACGGTAGCATTGTGTAATTAAATCCATTATCTATGTTAGCTAACAAGCTAGCCACCAAGCCTGCTAACAGTACATCGCTGTGTTGGATTAGCAAACAATATTTCACATTGGGAAAGTTCTAACATAAACTACACCAGTTCTAATCATTCCACGTGTTTGAATAAATGGCACAGTGTTGTTTTTTTTTTGTGTGTGTGTGTTGTTGAATTTGTTGTAATGTTGAAGCAAAACTTGTGTTATTTGTATTAGCAGTTGATGCTAAGTGGTTTTTTTTTTTTTGTAATTTGTCAACACATCTGAGGTAAAAGTTGATGTTCCAGATAGATGAAAGACACGGAACTCTCACTGTATCTTTACATCGTCCCTTTAAAATACTTTCTTGCTAGCTAAATGGTTAACCTCGGTTTTTTGCTAGCTTTTCCTTGAGGACTGTGTTTTCTGGTTGTCTAGCAACAGTTTTGATCATACCATTACTTTACATGCAATATTTTGGCTAATATTTAAAGGACAGATAATAATATATGTTGGAATCATCAGAAAGCTGAGGCTTTTGTCTTCGCAGCGATAGCAGTCAGGTGTTTTCGTGAATGTTTCAGTGTCACGGCTCTGTGTGACATCATCCCGTCATGTTTTTCCAGGTTTACATCCACCATGATGCCACTGAGAACACCCAGCATTGCGTTCACTGTTTTATAAAGTTTATATTTGTGTCTGTCAATTACAAAAGAACCAATACAGATTGTCTGTGTCTTTTGCTTGATTGAGAGTCCTGCTGAGAGACTGGACTGGGAGAACTCTGTTCCTCAGCGCTCTGATCAGTCACACTGTCCATCATTGCTGTTTAATAATCGTACAGAGTCATAGTTACACCTTCACCAGCATGTTCACTCACTTTTCATGTTTATACCCTGTTTGCTAAAATCCACCAAATACTGCACTGTAATCTTAATAAAAACATTTACAAACCTGTGTGATAACGTGTCTTTCTTTGAGAACTGATATTTATATCGCAGAATTGACTTTATCTCCCAATCAGGTTTACACACAGCGCGTTCTACAGGATCTCGTTTTTACCCCAAACCTCACAAACCTCTCCACACTGAATAAGTTGTATTGAAAACTATCTGTTTTTGAGTTATTGATTTACAGTATATCTGAGTGCTGTGAGTCCTGCCTCAATTCCACATGTATGTACACTTCCTTACAAGAGAAGTGAACATCTTGACCCAGCTTGGTCTACACCAACATTCGAGAAGTTTACAAAACCTCACCATCCCCTCACTGAGGACAATCTGGCCACGGCTGTATTTCTGACCCCAGCCAAAGACCGGGCAGACACGGGCCGTACAGACCGTAGACTGTACAGGTGCGGGCTGGTGAAGACCCTACATGGTGAAGACCCTACAGGTGCAGACTGACAGTGTCCCCAACCACTGGTGGTTTCTGGCCACTAGATGGCAGGCATTGTTTAGAAATAATCTTGTGGTTGTAATTTATTTAACTACAGATCATATTAATTGATCACGTTTAATTTGTGACTTTGTAATTTTCTTGCTTACTGACAGACTGATTGACAAATGAGAAGTGTTTGTTCAGTGTTTAAATGTGAAAGAGAGATGTGATTGGTGGAATTGCTGCATTGTTCTGTTCTTGGTCAAGTGGAACATGTGGCTTTTCTGAGGATTGACAGATCTGTTTTTGCTGTTTATTTGAAGTTAGATAATTTAAGAAGGATATTGAGGACATTATTAACATGAATGTTAATATTTTAATGATTAAATATTATATCTGATTATGATTAAATATTATATATATATGCATAATTTCACAATGACACAAATTGGATTTTGCGTCCTTAATGACTATTAAAAACTTTTATAAAAAAGAAGAAAAGCCTAAAAATGTACAACGGTTAAAATGTATGACTTTATTAGAAATGTCACACATGTATTTTCTTTACTGAGTAAATATTCTGTAGTTCTAATGTTTTAATATGTTTATTAATTGGATATTTTTCATCATTCTTCCTTTTTATTAAACTGAGTGCTTTTGTAAATCAGTATTTTATATAATGCATTTTAGTTCTGTCTCTATTTTTATCAGACAGTTATTAAGAAACACCTCTGATAATAAAGACGGTAAAGGAAAAATATATCTAAAATATATGAAGGTTTAGGCGGCACGGTGGTGTAGTGGTTAGCGCTGTCGCCTCACAGCAAGAAGGTCCGGGTTCGAGCCCCGTGGCCGGCGAGGGCCTTTCTGTGTGGAGTTTGCATGTTCTCCCCGTGTCCGCGTGGGTTTCCTCCGGGTGCTCCGGTTTCCCCCACAGTCCAAAGACATGCAGGTTAGGTTAACTGGTGACTCTAAATTGAGCGTAGGTGTGAATGTGAATGGTTGTCTGTGTCTATGTGCAGCCCTGTGATGACCTGGCGACTTGTCCAGGGTGAACCCCGCCTTTCGCCCGTAGTCAGCTGGGATAGGCTCCAGCTCGCCTGCGACCCTGTAGAACAGGATAAAGCGGCTACAGATAATGAGATGAGATGAGATGAAGGTTTACTGAATTATTTGAATCTACATAAAGGTGAAAGGTCACGATTACATCACACTTTGATCATCCGGAATCAGAATCAACTGGAAGTTTGTCACGTCGCTGGGTGTTGGAGTAGAAAATTCTCTTCGATTTGCTGCAGAATGACTTTGAGGACAATAAAAATACTGCTTGTGTTGTGGAGCCGGAGAGATGACACCTGAGAGCATCTGACACCCGTCATCATCCTCCTGTAGGCGACAGGACCAGAGAGGAACCTGATCTGACCCTGAGACGCTCTTTATCACTCCCTGTGTCAGTGAGAGTCTTTATGAGCTCATACTTGTGTTAATGAATTCACTGATGATCTGTTTACAGTGTGTTTGTGTGTTGTAGTCTAGAACATTCTCTCACACATGGAATTAAAGTCAGGCAATAAGCTTTATTTCCATCACGGTGTTCTCGAGTGTAAATCTTCCAGATGAAGGTTTCTCAGCCTGGTGTTAATCAAAGTCAAATTAAAGAGGTACTGCACACTTGGTGTTTTTTTTTTTTAGCTGTAAACGAAATGATATGGTTGTACTGTGATAAAATGCCTCAATGCTGGTGTTAATATCAACAAAATTACCATTTTTATAAAAATCAGGATTTTTTGGGGTTAAAAATGGATCAAAATGCCACTGACTGGGTAAAGTCATCCTGACCCTTGTGAGGCCGATGCTGATGTAGAGTCCAGTGCTTGGTGCGTCTCTGAGCAACTCCTGCCTCACACATACACAGGAAGTTACATTTCAATAATATAATATATAAAACTAAATTAATTAATAATTAATATTCTGATGTATTGGAGCCTCGTAAGCAAAGTGAGAAGTTGACTGAATTACTTGTGTCATGTGATTCCAGTCATTAGTAAACATCAGTGGGACTGTGGTAGCTACGCCATTGGAATTACATCCTGACCCTCTCTTGGTGGATTCTGTCTTTATCCCCCCTTAACCGTAAAGTGACCTTGGATGTGAGAAAGGCACTGTATACACTGAACTGATTATTATTATTATTAGCGTTGTAGCTAAAAATGTCTTCATCTTTACAACACTGTAAGAGCTCTTATAATGGACAGATGCACTAAATGGCCATAAGTATGTGCATCCCAACCCAATCTGTGGTTCTTCCCCAAACTGTTACCACAAAGTAGGAAGCGCACAGGTCCGGGAGGCCAAGCTCCATGAAGACGTGGTGTGTGAAGGTTGGAGTGAAGAACTCCAGTGTCCTGCACAGAGCCCTGACTGAACTCAACCCCACTGAACACTTTTGGGATGAACTGAAACTGGAGCCTCAACATCATCAGTGTCTGATCTCACTAATGCTCTTATAGCTGAATGAACACACATCCCCACAGCCACACCCCAAAATCTAGTGGAAAGCTTTCACAGACCTCAGAGCAGAACTTATAACAGTAAAGCGGAGACCAGCTCCATGTTCATGGCTTTGGAATCGTATAATCCACAGGCACATATGGGTGTGCTGATCAGGTGTCAACATACTTTTGGCCATATCGTATATGTCAAAGAATATCACAAGGCTTATCCAAGCACAAATCAGACAACAAAAATTCTATAAGTACAGAGACTTCTAATGCGTGAGAGTTATGTGTATGGACAGTAATGAGGCCACACCCCTTCCTGAGTGTGAGGCACATGAAACAACTTTCTAATGAGCATGAAGATAGCTTTATTTAAAAGGCATATCCAAACAAAACATAAAAACCTGCTCACAGAACCAGACAGCTGTTTTGCGAGTGAGAGTTAGCACCCTTAGGGCCCAGTGTGTAATTATTGGGCTTTTTAAACTCAATAATGACTCAGGATTGTGTTGTAATAACTTTAATCGCTATCAGGCCAAACCCAGATCAATAAAGTTGATAACTGGTGCTGCACAATACAGAACAAAAAGGTCATGAGGTCAGAGGTCACTGTAAAACCCCCACAGTCCTACACACACACACACACACACACACACACACACACACACTCACTCACTCACAAAAAGACATTCATGGTCATCAGATTGTTCTGGTCAGTAATTGACTAAAAAGTATCCCCCCCCCCCCCACTCCAAATAACCCCTTACCCCATCCCATTCAGAGTCTTGGATGCAGGTGTGCAGGTGTCCTGCCCCTCAGAGTTTCAGGTGCAGGAAGCCCCATCCCTAGCATACACAGTTCACTATGCACGTTAGAAACCACAGTAGAAAAGAAGAACCGTATCACAAAGCTGAATAATTCCTGATTGGGGTGTGTGAGAAGTTTGATGATGGAATCTTCCAGACAGTCGTCTCAGTCCTGCAGTAAACTTGCGTAATGCAGGGGAAGCTCGAGCACCCGCTCCCCGTCTGCACTTGTCCGTCCCTCTGTTTGCTCTGACTGCAGCATGTCGAGCTCCTCCCTCCGGCAGTGTGGGGCGCTGTGATGTGTTCCTGAAGCTCCAGTGTGAGGACGCTGGTCCTGAATGCCCTGGATGAGTACACACGCTGTGTGTGTGTGTGTGTGTACAGTTTTAACATGTAGAAAATCTCTGAGATCTAAAATGAATTTGAGGTCAGAGCTAATACAACTTTTCACCAACCGTGGAGCCGGAGCCAGTTTACCAACATGTTTTATATAAACGGCATGTTAAAGGTCATAGACAATGATTTTAAATTTTATGCACATTTGAAACTTTATGTTAAAAAACCCTCTGTAATTTTCTTCTGGTCCCAAGAAGTATTGTTAACAAGTAATAATTAAAATAAAGTAAGCGCGGCTCGCGCTGAATTTCTGTTCCGTGATTATCGTGACCACTCGGCGCGTGACATCATTCAAGACGAACAAACCGCTTGAGTTGAGTCCACTTCTGTTTACTTACATTGCCGCTCGGCTTGAGTGCAGACGTGTGTTCAGGAATTTCCAAAGAAAACCCCCATGCCTTATTGTTGTGCAGTGAACTGTAACAACGGGACCGGTTCAGGAAGAAGCTTTTACCTTTTTCTGAGAGAGGAGAAGAGGCAGAGAGAGTAGATTGGCTTTTTCTGGAAGAGAAGAGGCAGAGTGAGAGGGTTGGCTTTTCCTGAAAAAGGAGACGAGGCAGAGAGAGTGGATTGTGCGCGTGAAGCCAGTGGATTGGCTTTTTCCGGAAGCGGAGACGAGGCGGAGAGAGTGGATTGTGTACGTGAAACAAAATCAAGCAGTCAGAGAAGAAACGGAGCAGCAACGCTCAAGCAAAAAGAAGATTGGAGGGAAACATTTTTACTTTTGCTTGCAATTGACAAGTCAAGAATCCTGAGGGATCCTGTACAATCACTGTGGAAATGAGACAAAGGGATATTTCCTCGCTTAGAGTCGGCTATAAATAGTATAATGCCGCGGATGGCAGGCTAATGTGGCCTACCGGCACGCTGTCCAGTAATCGTTCCCTATATCCACTAGGGAGGCGGTTTAATTATTCTTCAAAAAGGCTCTTATTTAGTATTACGACGAAAGTAGGCATTTATCATAACTACCAGGATAAATCGTTTGGGCGCGAGTCTTGTTGAGGTCCGGGATCGCCGCGATCAGAGTCGGCCAAGTCGCTGTCCGATTCCGAGGCCGCACGATCAAACCAGTGAGCCACATTCACCAACTGCTTCACAACGGCCACAGGGTCATACAGATACGGTTTCACCTCTCGATGTTTAATTTGGAGAGGTCCTGCTTCAAAATCGCTATCAGACATTTTACACAACCTCTCACGAACAAAGTCCGTACACGTGTGCTCGGTTCGCAGGTAAACACGGAACTGCTCCCGGTCTGTTTGGCTTAAATGACGTCACGACGACGGGCCCCTGGCGGTGAAAGTGCGCATAAGTGAGATGTAAACAAACCTTCAGAAATTGGGCAAAACAGTGTATTTTAACCATTTTATTCAAATTTCTCATTTCATTATCTGTAGCCGCTTTATCCTGTTCTACAGGGTCGCAGGCGAGCTGGAGCCTATCCCAGCTGACTACGGGCGAAAGGCGGGGTTCACCCTGGACAAGTCGCCAGGTCATCACAGGGCTGTTTTATTCAATTTCAGGCTGCAAATTAGACACCAGGAAGATTGAATTCGCTTTTTGGGTCGTTCTTCTAGACACTAAAATTGATATTCTACATTTCACCTCCGACCCTTGCCTATGACCTTTAAAGAGGCGATTCGCATTTCCCAGCATCCAATTCATTGTTTTTCTTTTGAAGTCATGTGACCACTAACTGATCTCTGCACAGAAAAACCTCCACAACTGCAACTCAACTTTCTCCTTCATCAGCACGTCATACGTGGAAGTTTTGAATAAAATATTCCTGATTTTTTTCTTTCTGCCACCGCCTGCAACTCCACCAAGATTGGTTCTGGTCCATTACACCGGAAGAAGCACATGGACTGGATTAGTCTTTAAAAAAAAAAAACTACTACTTTGACAAAATATCTTCAATTTCACGTTACAGTTTACAGATCTATGGCTGCGGATGGCACTGAACTGTAGTGGATTGATTTTGGAATCTTGTCAGCATTGAAAATGGTGACTTGCTGCTTGGTGCAGAGGATTGTGGGAAGGGCGAGTCGGCCCCTTTAACACCCAAACCGTTACATCAGCAGATGTGGGCGTTTCTCAAACAGAAGGTGTTCCTCCGGGAGCTCAGATAATAAACCCCTGATTACATCTGGTCATAGTGAACGTGTAGCTGCTCGAACCTGCTGTTACCTTAGAAACAAAAGGCCCTACAGACTAATCTCAGACATCTGAAGCGATTGTTATTAGTTTTATGTAGATAATCTGTTTGTGCAATAACACTCAACAGTGCCACGATGGCTTTCAGGTCATTTTTTGCTGGGGTGTTCGATTTCTGACAGCGAAGTCACACTCCTGGCTGAATCATACTGGGGGCGTAGGACATCACGAGTATCACAAGTAAGGTCCACGAAATACACGGCCATTTATCAACAAAACAGAATGAAACGCTGCTGTGTGGCCCTCTGTAAATACTCAAAACCAGCTGTTCTGCGCTGAAAAATTGTGGAACGGTTCTAGATCCGGCTTCACAGTGGTGGAAAAGTGCCATGAGGGATGACCCTCATTTTTATTGGAAAATACCTCGGTGGAAAAATATAGCTGAATAATCAGACCTGACCTAAATACATGTGCTGGCTAGAATAGGGATATGTCTCTCTCTCGCTCACTCTCACACACACACACACACGTACACAGTAATAAGGCCCGTTCTAAACAAACAAAACACACACACACACACACTCTTTCAGTCAGTACTACACACAGGTGTGTGTTTGAGTCTCTTTAAGATGATCGTTGTGTGTAGAACAGGATGTACGCCTGAGTGCTGCAGACCTCCTCTACACTACACACGTTCATCTCCGAGTCGTTACAGTGGACCCAGAAACCTACACACACACACACACACACACACACACACACACACACACACACACACAGGATTTAAATGTTACTTCCTCTGAATAATCAGACAATGATTTTCTTTACACACACTGTATTGCTGAATGTGATCACAGTTAGTCACTAGAGGGCGCTAAACACTCAAAGCTGAGTCTCACCACACCACAGAGGTCTTTATGCCATTGATGTTTATTTATGAGCTGCCTCTATAATACACTAGTGTCGCTCAAACTATTAGAATATCGTCAACAAGTTCAATATTTTCCATCAGTTATTTAAGAAAGTGAAATTAATATATTCTAGAGCATCTACCACCGCAGAGTCCACAGGAGAGCTGCTTCCGTCCTCAAAGACCCCATCCACCCCCAGCACGGACTGTTCACACTCCTACCCTCAGGCTGGAGGTACAGAAATGTGAAATGTAAGGCTGTCAGACTAAAGAACTTTCTTTCCCACCACCATCAGACTCCTGAACAGCTGAGAGGAGTCTATAACCATGGACTACCTCCCTGTAAACTGTCCTTGACTGTTTACATCCATTTACACATTACTGCCCCTTTTGCTGCGGTTCCTTGACTGTTTGTCTGGTTACATTGTTTGCACATTCGCACATTACTGCCCTTCTGCTGCTACGGCGGATCGTTACCTTATTTTTGTATTTTGCACTACATTTACCTTTAGTATGTACTACACTGGGTGTTTGTTTTTGTTGCTTTTCTTTGCTTTTATTTTTGCACTATATTGCCTTTACTTTGTATTACTTCTTCCACCTATTTATTTATTTGTAATTGGCATTCATGGTGGACAGCAAAGTAAGAATTTCATTGTGCAAGTGGACATGTCCTTACTGTGCATATGGCAATAAACACTTTGAACTTGAACTGGACTCATTACACGCAAACTGAAATGTTTCAAGCATTTTCTATTTTCATAACTATGGCCTCCCCCCCCCAAGCAAAAAAAAAAAAAAACCCACACAAAAACAGTCAACCCCAAACCACACCTCAAAATATATTTCACTTCGAGTTTCAGTATAAATCCTGTGCATCTCTCGATCTAGTTCAGGACACACAACCATAATAATGGTGAAGACTGCTGACTTGACAGTTGTCCAGAAGACAGTCAGACACCCTCCATAAGGAGGGTAAGCCACAGAAAGTCATCGCTGAAAAAGGTGCACAAGCAACAGGGATGAGCACAGCCTTGAGTGAATGGTCAAGAAAAGTCAATTCAAGAACTTGGGAGAGCTTCACAAGGAGTGGACTGAGGCTGGTGTCAATGCATCAAGAGCCACCATGCAGACGTCTTCAGGAAAGGGACTACAACTGTCACATTCCGAATATCAAGCCACTCCTGAACCAGAGACAGTGTCAGAAGTGTCTTACCTGGACTAAGGAGAGAAAGAACTGGACTGTTGCTCAGTGGTCCAAAGTCCTCTTTTCAGATGAAAGTAAATTTTGCATTTCATTTGGAAATCAAGGTCCTCAAGTCTGGAGGAAGAGTCGAGAGGCTCAGAATCCAAAGTGTTTGAAGTCCAGTTTCGCAGTCTGATGATTTGGGGTGCCGTGTCATCTGCTGGTGTCAGTCCACTGTGTTTTATCAAGTCCAAGGTCAACACAGCATCTACCAGGAGATTTTAGAGCACTTCACATGCTTTCATTTGCTGACAAGCCTTATGGAGATGCCAATTTCCTTTTCCAGCAGGACTTAGCATCTGCCCACAGTGCCAAAACTACCACCAAATGGTTTGCTGACCCTGATATTACTGTTCTTGATTGGCCAGCCGACTCGCCTGACCTGAACCCCAGAGAGAATCTATGGGCTACTGTCAAGACAAAGATGAGAAACACCTGACCCAAAACTACAGACGAGCTGAAGGCTGCAATCAAAGCAACCTGGGCTTCAATAACACTTCAGCAGTGCCACAGGCTGATTGCCTCCATGCCACACCCCACTGATGCAGTAATTCATGGGAAAGGAGCCCCAACCAAGTACTGAATATAAATGAACACACTTTTCAGAAGTGGAACATTTTTGTATTGCAAATCCTTTTTTGATTGATCTTAGGAAATATTCTAATAATCTGAGATACTGGATTTCTGATTTTCATGAGCTATAAGTCAGTCAATCATCAACATTACAACAAAAAAAGGCTTGAAATATTTCACTTTACATGTAATGAATATAGAGACTATATGAATGTTTACCTCTTAAAATTACAAAAAATAGCTTTTTCACAATATTCTAATTGTTTGAGATGCACGTGTGTGTGTGTGTGTGTGTGTGTGTAGTTTCGTCTCTCAGCCTAGGGCACTTGATCGAGGGCTCAGTGAACTGCATCAGTTTGTGACTTATTTTATTTCCCCACCAGGGGAAATAAGACACTGGATCACTGCTACAGCAACATCAGAAACACCTTCTCAGCTGAACCAAAACCCCATTTTGGAAAGTCTGACCACCTGGCAATACGGCTCAAACCAGTTTATAACAAAAAGCTCAAGACAAAACCAGTCACAGTCAGAACCGTTAACAACTGGACTGAAGGTGCACAGGCTAGCCTGCAGAGCTGCTTAGAGGCCACAGACTGGAGCACTTTCAAAGAAGCCACTAATGACATCCATGAATACACAGAGACTGTGAGCGACATCAGCTAGTGCTCGTCCATATGTGCACCTCCCAGGACTGCGCGCATGTTCCCCAACCAAAAACCCTGGTTTAATGGGGACATAAAACAGAAAATCAGGAAGTGGCAGGAGGCCTTCAAGTCAGGAGATCAAGTGGAGTATAAGAGAGCCCAGTACGAGCTGCAAGGCGAGGCAAGTTTATTTCTATAGCACATTTCATACACAGTGGCAGTTCAATGTGCTTTACAGAAGTAAAAGCAAAACAGTAAACAATAGAAAATAAAATTACATAAAATAAATGGGGAAGAAAAATAAGAATTAAACAATAGTAGAAATAAAATGAAGTAAAAATTCAGTTTAAAAAAAACAGCAGAATAAAATAGAATAAAAGTAAAGTTTAAAACATGTAAAGATGATATTTATCAGTTAGCAGAAAGCATCTGAGAACAGCTTGGTCTTTAGTCTAGATTTGACGCTGCCAACAGCAGGAGCATTTTTGATGTAATGTTCCATCCAACTTCCAAGTAGTGTTCGGGAATCAGACACAGTCTCAGCATTTAAGTCTAGGCTGAAAACATATCTGTTTAGTCAAGCCTTGTGTTAATGGTGTTTATGAGGTAAAGGAGTAGATCTGGAGGATCCTCAGACAGAGTGCTTTGGTAAACTGGGATGTATGGATGCTGTCAGTCCCCACTCGCTTGCTCACTCGAGTTTGTTGACGGTGCAGTGGCTGCTGCTTTATGTCCCGGGGCTCCCTCATGCCTGTGTTACCTTCTGGCTCTCCCCTTTTAGTTATGCTGTCATAGTTAGTTGCCGGAGTCCCTGCTTGTACTCGGTGCAATATGTATACTGCTCCTACTTATTCAGGTGACATTGGGCATACCTAACCACCTGTGTTTTCTTTCTCTCCCCCCCCCACTCCAAATCTGTCCCTCTGAGTTACATGGAGTCAACAGGAAATCTTTTGGTGGAGACGGTGGGGACCTCGACTGGCTATCGTAGCCTGCAGGGAATCGGCCGTCAGACATTCTGTCGCATGTCCCAGACCCGGTGAAATGTAACTGAATTGTCTTGGCCAGGCCTAAGGGTCCCATCTGCATCTCATCATTGCTGAGGAGTGTGCTCCCATCACCCAATCAAGCATCCAGCCAGAGCAGGTCATGATATATTTTACCATATTAACATGCCATTGTTGTGTGTTATGCCTGATGTAAAGACTCTCGTCTCTGCGAGCCTACCACACAGATTTAATACTTGTCATTTTTAGGGCATACCTAACAACGTGTTTTCTTTCTCCCCCCCCATCTGTCCCTCTGAGTTACATGTTGATCCTGGGATTGAGATGCTGGCCTCTTCTGCCCCTCGGACCTGCTTGATCCATCCTGGTGCCCTGTGTCTGGTCGGAGTTTTATCGCACCGCTCCTGTGAAGGACGGCCCCATGAGGACAGTTGAGGGTTATACCTGTTAAAGCTGTTAATATTATAGTCAGGCTGTCTGTTGTTGCCCAAATGAGGATGGGTTCCCTTTTGAGTCTGGTTCCTCTCGAGGTTTCTTCCTCATGTCGTCTGGGGGAGTTTTTCCTTGCCACCGTCGCCACAGGCTTCATCATTGGGGATAGATTAGGGATAAAATTAGCTCATGTTTTAAGTCGTTCAAATTCTGTAAAGCTGCTTTGCGACAATGTTTATTGTTAAAAGCGCTGTACAAATAAACTTGATTTGATTTGATGTCCTCTGGCAGTTGGTTCCATAGCTGCACTGCATAGTAGCTAAAAGCTGCTTCACCACACTTTGTTTTAACAACAGGTTTTACCAGTACATTTTTCTGCTGTGATCTGGTAGATCTGATTGGGTTAGGCTGCAACATATCAGAGAGGTAATTGGGCCCTGTACCATTTAGAGATTTGTACACCAGCAGCAATGCTTTAAAGTCAATTCTGTAGCTTACTGGAAGCCAGTGAAGGGACCTTAGAATTGGAGTAATGTGCTCTGTTCTTTTTGTTCGTGTGAGAACCCTCGCCGCTGCATTTTGAACCAGCTGAAGTCGTTTGATGGTCTTTTTTGGCAGGCCTGTGAAAAGGCCATTGCAGTAATCAACCCTACTAGAGATGAAGGCATGTATTAGTTTTTCCAGATCATTTTTTGACATAAGTCCTCTTAGTTTGGAAATGTTTTTTAGGTGATAAAATGCCGATTTAGTGATTGCTTTCATGTGACTGTCAAAGTTTAGCTCGCTGTCAATGAAAACACCAAGATTTTTAACCATTTCTTTTGTTTTAATCCCCTTTGTGTCAAGAATAGTGGTAATCCTGAGTCTTTCATCTTTTTTTCCAAATAGAATTACTTCTGTTTTATCTGTGTTCAGCTGAAGAAAATTTTGTGACATCCAGTTGTTGATTTGGTCGATACACTGGTAGAGACATTCAAGGGGGGCATAATCATTAGGTGATAGAGCAAAATAAATTTGGGTGTCATCTGCATAGCAGTGATACAAAATTGAGTTGCTCTTGATAATTTGTCCAAGTGGGAGCATATAAAGGTTGAAAAGTAATGGTCCAAGAATCGACCCCTGGGGGACACCACAGGTCAAGGACATTGATGTTGAGGTACAATTTCCCAGGGTAACAAAGAAGCTTCTAAGTATGATTTTAACCAATGGATAACTTTACCAGTCAACCCAACCCAGTGTTCAAGTCGATATAGCAGTATATTGTGATCAATAGTATCAAAAGCTGCACTGAGGTCCAGTAACACCAGGACCGATGTTTTGCCTGCATCAGTATTAAGACGTATGTCATTTATAACTTTAATCAGCACTGTTTCAGTGCTATGATTGGCATGAAATCCTGACTGAAAGTTATCAAAATAGCTGTTTGATATCAAGAAGGCAGTTAATTGATTGAAGACAATTTTTTCAAGGATTTTCCCGATGAATGGTATATATATCTGCAGAAGTCCATCAGAGCAGCAAAAAGGGCTCACTCCCAGAAACTTGAAAGCTACTACTTCAACCACAACACGCAGTATGTGGCAGGGAATCCAGTCTGTCACAAACTATAAGAGAACCACAGCAACCACAGACCCCCGAGATGCCACCCTGCTAGACAGCTTTAACACCTTCTACGCCAGGTTCGACAGGCTGAATACGGACACCCTCAAAAGCCCCCTGTGACCCCACGGACACTGCCTTTCAGGTGACACACACACACACACACACACACACACACACACACACACACAGGTCCTGAAGGCTCTGAAGAAGGTGAACCCCCACAAGGCTGTGGAACCCAATGGAGTCCCTCCTAAAGTTCTGAAGGCCTGTGTGGAACAACTAGCTGGTGTGCATGCTGACATATTCAACTTGTCATTATCCCAGGCTGTAGTTCCCCGTATTTTCAAATCTTCCACCATTGTACCAGTCCCCAAAAGACCAGATACATCCACCCTAAATGACTTCAGGCCAGTGGCACTCACACCAGTCGCCATGAAGTGCCTAGAAAAACTAGTCCTCACACACATCAACCACATGGTCCCGGACACTGTCGACCCCCTCCAGTTTGCCTACCGCCCCAATCGATCAGTGGACGACGTGGTAGCAATAGCCCTACACCACACTGCAACACCTGGAAAGCAGCAGAATGTATGCCATGATGCTCTTCCTGGACTACAGTTCTGCCTTCAACACCATCCGCCCGGGCAAGCTGATCGAGAAGCTGACAGACCTTGGCGTCCCAACTCCCACCTGCAACTGGATTCTAGACTTCCTGACAAAGACCACAGGTGGTGAGAATGGGAGGACTGGTGACTGCTGAGCTCACAGTCAGCACAGGATCCCCACAGGGCTGCTGCCTTAGCCCCAAACTCTTCACCCTGTACACCCATGACTGTGTCTCCACCCAGGACAACACCATCAAATACACTGATGACACCACTATCCTGGGGCTCATCAAGGGGGGAGACGAGTCAGGGTACAGGACCCTGGTAAACATTCTTGTCTACGGAGAGGAAAACGACCTCATCCTCAACACAGACAAGACCAAAGAAATAATAATGGACTTCAGGAAGAATCCTCCCCTCTACAGCCTCTCATCATCAAAGGGACGGAGGTGGAGAGGGCCGACAGCTACAGGTTCCTGGGACTGCAGGTTACATCTGACCTGAGCTGGACTCTTCACACCACAGCGAAAAAAGCCCAGCAAAGGCTTTATTTCATCAGGCTGCTCAGGAAAGCTGGTCTGAACCATCGCCCTCTCACCCTGGCCTACAGAGGACTGATAGAGAGCATCCTCACCGCAGGCATCACCGTCTGGTACGGTAACACCACACCGGCAGAAAGGAAGGCTCTGCAAAGAGTCATAAAGACTGCGGAGAGGATCATAGGGACAAAACTTCCTTCCATGTACGTATGTGCAGCGCTGTTGGAAAAGAGCAGATGGAATCATCAGAGACTCACTCGACCCAGCTCACTCTCTACTCAAACACCGCACGTACAACCGGAGACACAGCATCACTCAGAGAACACGGTTCTTCAACAGCTTCTTCCCTGCCACAGTCAGACTGATGGCAAAACAAAATTATTGAATAAGTGTAACAATAACCCATTACTACCTCACTTCACTTGTCATATGCAATATGTGATATATTATCTGTGAAATAGGATTGTGTTATATACGCTCTGATAAACGTGCAATATTCTAACTGTGCAATATCCCCACATAACTCTCATCCCCCTCCCAAAATGTGCAATATTTCCATATAACTTTCTCCTCTTTTCACAACCCAGGAACAGCACTCAGGACTAGCCTTTTATTACCTCCGCCAAGGAGGTTATGTTTTTGGTAGTGTTGGTTTGTCTGTTAGCAACATTATGGAAAAAGTAATGAACGGATTGCTCTGAAATTTTTTCCACAGGTGTGACAAGTAACAATCCATTAAATTTTGGCAGTGATCCGGATCACCTTCTGGATCCCGGATTTTTTTTTAAAGGATTCTTGGCGGAGGTCTGCGCTCTCCGAGTGCTTTTCTAGTTTTATTACTGTTATTTAACATTTGTCCTCTCCTTCTGTTTAATACTTGTATTTTTTTTTTGTACATATTACCACCTTTTTGTATAGTGCTTTATAATTTATATTTTTTATTTTTAGTGTTCCATTTTCTAACGTTGTATAGTGTTATATTTTTATTATATAGTGTTTTATTTCCTAAACTGTTGACTCAGAGCCCTGCACAAAAATTCCAATGTGTCTGAACTGTTGGTTTATGCACAAATGGCAAGTAAAAAAACCTTGATACCCTGACCTTGATAAACAGTGTTCAGTAGTTCAGTGCATGGTGAGTATTTTCCTTCCCCACTCACCCCCCTCCGTGTTGTAGCAGTAGGCGGTATAGTGTCCTGAGCCGAAGCCTTTCCCATGATGCATCACTACAGCAGAGAGGTCGTAGGTGAAGACCTGCGATGCATCAGAACAGCAGTATGGCTCCATGTTCAGAACCTGATCAAACGCTACGTGAACACCGATCTTCTCCCTGTGGTTCCGGCCTGACCAACTACACACACACACACACACACACACACACTTTGAACAAACAGGTATGTAATATGATTGAACTCTCAGCCAATCCAATCCAGCAGTCCTTTTCACACGATTTGGTTATTTCACTTTTTATTTATTTATTTATTTTTTTAAAAAGGTTGTTTGTCAAACACCAAATCACACCGCAAGCATTTCAGATTCCTAAAGGCCACCTCACACTAACTACAGTCACATATAACTGGACAGAGCAGTAAAGACCTGCAAGAGGTGCTTTAGCCTCAATTGGTTCCATTTACTTCCGTTTATTTTTACTCTGTATTATTTACATCTGAACATTTGAGAATCCATCCAGTGAAGGAGGCACGGGAACAGAACAAAAATGTTTAAACTTTTTTATTCATTTTATTTCACCCAGCTGTTATGCAGAGCCCTGAGAGACCTTATTAGAAAAAAATGGATGGAAGGAAAAAAAGAAAAATGTAAACGTAAAATTAAAGAACTGGTGAAGTGTGTGTGTGTGTGTGTGTGTGTGTGTGTGAGAGAGAGAGAGAGAGACGTACCGGAAGCGTTTAAGGTGAAGCCGCAGCACCTGAGGTAAACGATAAATCAGCAGCTGTTTACAGGCCTCAGACAGAGCCAGCGGCTTACGGGACGACTTGCGTCTTTTTCCTAAGACACACACACGCACTTCTTTTAATTATATACAGCGGGGCAAAAAAGTATTTAGTCAGCCACCAATTGTGCAAGTTCTCCCACTTAAAAAGATGAGAGAGGCCTGTAATTTTCATCATAGGTACACTTCAACTATGAGAGACAGAATGGAGGGAAAGAATCCAGGAAATCACATTGTAGGATTTTTAATGAATTAATTGGTAAATTCCTCGGTAAAATAAGTATTTGGTCACCTACAAACAAGCAAGATTTCTGGCTCTCACAGACCTGTAACAACTTCTTTAAGAGGCTCCTCTGTCCTCCACTCGTTACCTGTATTAATGGCACCTGTTTGAACTCGTTATCAGTATAAAAGACACCTGTCCACAACCTCAAACAGTCACACTCCAAACTCCACTATGGCCAAGACCAAAGAGCTGTCAGAGGACACCAGAAACAAAATTGTAGACCTGCACCAGGCTGGGAAGACTGAATCTGCAATAGGTAAGCAGCTTGGTGTGAAGAACTCAACTGTGGGAGCAATTATTAGAAAATGGAAGACATACAAGACCACTGATAATCTCCCTCGATCTGGGGCTCCACGCAAGATCTCACCCCATGGGGTCAAAATGATCACAAGAACGGTGAGCAAAAATCCCAGAACCACACGGGGGGACCTAGTGAATGACCTGCAGAGAGCTGGGACCAAAGTAACAAAGGCTACCATCAGTAACACACTACGCCGCCAGGGACTCAAATCCTGCAGTGCCAGACGTGTCCCCCTGCTTAAGCCAGTACATGTCCAGGCCCGTCTGAAGTTTGCTAGAGAGCATTTGGATGATCCAGAAGAGGACTGGGAGAATGTCATATGGTCAGATGAAACCAAAATAGAACTTTTTGGTAAAAACTCAACTTGTCGTGTTTGGAGGAGAAAGAATGCTGAGTTGCATCCAAAGAACACCATACCTACTGTGAAGCATGGGGGTGGAAACATCATGCTTTGGGGCTGTTTTTCTGCAAAGGGACCAGGACGACTGATCCGTGTAAAGGAAAGAATGAATGGGGCCATGTATCGTGAGATTTTGAGTGAAAACCTCCTTCCATCAGCAAGGGCATTGAGGATGAAACGTGGCTGGGTCTTTCAGCATGACAATGATCCCAAACACACCGCCCGGGCAACGAAGGAGTGGCTTCGTAAGAAGCATTTCAAGGTCCTGGAGTGGCCTAGCCAGTCTCCAGATCTCAACCCCATAGAAAATCTTTGGAGGGAGTTGAAAGTCCATGTTGCCCAGCGACAGCCCCAAAACATCACTGCTCTAGAGGAGATCTGCATGGAGGAATGGGCCAAAATACCAGCAACAGTGTGTGAAAACCTTGTGAAGACTTACAGAAAACGTTTGACCTCTGTCATTGCCAACAAAGGGTATATAACAAAGGATTGAGATGAACTTTTGTTATTGACCAAATACTTATTTTCCACCATAATTTGCAAATTAATTCATTAAAAATCCTACAATGTGATTTCCTGGATTCTTTCCCCCCATTCTGTCTCTCATAGTTGAAGTGTAGCTATGATAAATTACAGGCCTCTCTCATCTTTTGAAGTGGGAGAACTTGCACAATTGGTGACTGACTAAATACTTTTTTGCCCCACTGTATATGAACAGCAAATAAGAAACAGGAGAAATGGCTCAGCTGTTCTATTCTTTGGGTTCAGCATCGTCATGTCCACTGAACCCAACTTGCTCATTAACTGTGTGCGTGTGCACTCACTGTTGCAGTAGTTACAGTTGTAGATGCGTCCTTCCAGTGCCTCGGTCTCGGTGAACTTGCTCAGCATCTCCGTGAGAGAGCAGCTCTGAGATGACGCCTGGCTCAGCTTGGCCACGCTGTGATAACGCTCAGGAAACTCCAGAGACAAATCCCAGAACGGCTCCACCGTGTTCGACTTCCGCTTACATGACAGACACGTCACCTGGACAGAAAACACGTGCGCGCATGCACGTCACAGAGATGATCTGATTCAACCTGACAGTGGTAGTGCTGAGAAGGTTGTGGAGGTGAGTCTGAAGAACAGGAGATCAGCAGCTACATGACGCGCTGTGTGTAAACTGGTGTACAGAACCAACACAGAGACACAAACACGTTTACACGCCAGCGATCCGCATGTCTGGTTATTTGTTTAACTAAATGCACGAGGACTCCTCAGGACAAAACACGAACACACCTGGACTATCAGACGAGAGTGTAAACAGGAGTGATGAGGTATTTACGCTCGGGTCTTCATACAGCCCCGATTCCAAAAAGGTTAGGATGCTGTATAAAACGTAAATAAAAACAGAATGCAATGATTTGCAAATCCTTCAACGGATATTCAATAGAATCCAACACGGACGCAAAATATTTAAAGTTTCAGTTTGAACATTAAATATTTTGCATAAATACGAACCGTGCTGGTTGCAGTGTGTTGAAATAAATATACACTTTGGGAATAAACTAGAAATGTAATTTAATTCAGTTCAACAGATTTAAACGTTCTGAAAATGTCATAACTACGCCATAAACAAACCCCTGATGCAGCACCGTGTCCTCCTGACCTGCTTCACATTTCACTATAGCCCAATTTACCACAGCGCTGCCACGCCCTACAGAGCAGATTAAACCCAACGGGCTGTATCTCCACAGCACTGACCTGGCTGAGCAGCTGGCCGTGGAAGATGGTGTTGAGAACTTTGAGCACCTGCTTGGAGAGCTTCCTCTGTGTGATGGGGATGACGATGCGCGTGCGTGTGTGTTGCTGTTTCGCTCCGTAGCCACCATCGGCCTCGAGCTCCTGCTGCACCTTATCTAACAGCTCACACAGGAACTCCTGCGCATCCTGCTGGTCGCAGCCGCGGAACGCCGGGATGACGTTCCACACGGAGTGCAGCATGGCGAACGGAGACACGAGCGTCCAGCGGCCCGACCACATCACCCTGAACAGAGTGTGCAGCTCCTGGCACAGAGACACCTGCAATCACAGTCACAACACCACGGTTTATTCAGTACACCGCTGTGCGGTAACGGGGCAGCTCACATCCCACGACACAGAAAGCTAAACATTTAGAGTTAAAAACACGACCTGCTGGCCGGATAACGATGAAGAGCGAGGGTCTTTTGGCTGCACCAGTTTCTCTCCTCCCATCATGCCTTGTGTCTTGGCGAGCAGCAGCTGCTCCGTCTCACACAGATCCAGTGCGAGGAAACACTCCCTGAACTTACGCAAGTGGCTCAGCACCTGCAGGATTGAGTTCATGTAGCACGTGTTGCCTAAGTTCCGCAGTCCCGTGACACCCGGCGCTAATCGCCTGCGCCGTGCTAACAGAAAAGACGACGTGGCCCGCTTTCCTGCCACGCCCGATTTCACAGTACGGAGCACCTTTCTGGGATTCTTTGATAAAGTCTTGCTGGGAAGCGGCACTTTTTCAGGCGGCTCTCGGAATTTTCTCGGAATCAGCGCAATGAGCGGCCGCGGCGCCTGAGTCAGGAGGCGTGCGCTTTTCCTTGGCGGTGCACTCCCGTCATCTCCCATGATCCTCTTCTTCATTTCCTTACGTTGCCGCCGAAGCTCCTCCTTCTCCTGTTTCAGTTTTTTTTGCTTCTCTTGTTGCTGCGTCCTCCAACGCCGGAAAGCAGTCACGAGCAGCACACGCCGCCGGTGCCTTAGCGCGATCTGCACAAGCCCCGCCCCTTCGCCACTTGCTGATTGTGTCGACGATGATGATGCCGAACGCATGGAGCGGCGCCCAGCATCCCGCACAGTGGACAACGCTCCCCGCAGAAGTTTCAGATCACCCTCGACGTTGTCGTTCAGGACGTAATCACCACACGCAAAGCAGAACACGTTCAGCTCTCGCACCTCCATGGCGAGCGGGTGCTGCGTCTCGTGGTAGTGCTGCAGAGAGTGCTCGTTTATGTAGTGACCACAAGCCACGTGTGAGCACTTGAGACACGCCCACACGGACTCCGTGGTGTTACAGTCCACACAGCGCCATTTCTGAGGGTTCAGGATGGAGTGGTCTTGTCCCAAACGGAGACGGACCACGTGCTTGCAGCGCTCCATTGCTCCCAAACACTCATCAGCCCTCAAGAGTCAGGAGCCACAGCACTGCGGCATGACTGGGATCAGAGCTGAGAGGGGAAACACACACACACGTTTACAACTTATAATAATACAAACAACACAAACGCAGATCATCCTGTGATCCACAAAGGGAGTGACGTTACCATGAATGGACTCATGAAGGGCTGCTGGAGCGTACGCTGAACATCACAACCTCACAGTGTCGGCCTTGTATCACGCCACAATGGAGAAACGTAAACACGTCGTCAGGTTGGGTCAACGGCGTGACATCACAGAACCGTCACCGAGCAGTGCTGAGGGTCCGGTCCTCGCCTGGGTCTTCAGAACGGGCGGGAAGCGTCACGCAGTGTGCTGCTGGGTCAGGAGCTGATGTCCACCTGAGTCACTGACCAAACAGACATGAAATGAGAGAACACTCCTGAAAGCCCATCAACTTTCATGTTCCATGTAAAACAGTATCAGAGTGTGATCAGGTCTGAACCAGTGGCCTGACGGGAACAAAACAGGAGCTTCCAGTCCGGTGCTGAAATGATCATGAGTAACTGAAATATCGCGATATTTCACTTTATCGCTTTCTGACCAAAACTCGGGAACGCAAATGTGTGTAAGCGCTCATGCCATTAGATCATCATCATCATCACAGACAAACTGCTCTTAAAAGTACCTCAGATCATCTCAGTGCGCAACAACAGCAGGTTTTATTTTTCATTTACTGTGAGGAGTTTATTTATTTTTTTAATTGGCAAAGAGAAGTTAGCAAGCCGCGCTAGCCGGGTGCCGGTATGCTAATGCTAACTAAGCTAAGCTAGTGAGCTAGCCTAGCATCCTCAATACTTACCTCAGAACAAAGAGCGCTGTTTCGAGCAGCCCGCAGAATAATCAGCCTGGAAAACTTCAGAGTCCGGAGTTGCTGCCACACACAGCGCGCCCGGCTCCGGGCTTTACTCATCCCCGCCGTGAAAAATCACTTCCGTCAAAACCAACTTTTGTTTTCAAATCCTTAAACAACAACAACAGAACCCGCACTGGGAGCTCAGATTAAAGTCCGCGGCAGAACCAGCAGCGGGAACCCGAATGTAAAGTTTAGAGCCTCGCCATGTTCCCGCAGTGGCGCCTCCGCATCCGAGCCGCAATCCGCCGCAAAACTCTCCGCGCACATTTATTCGCGCATTCCTCCGTCTGTATGCGGCTTTTTATTTACCATCATCATCTTCCGCACGCGAGCTGTCACGGATTTCTTTTCTTTTTTTTTCTTTCTTTTTTTTTTTTTTGGGTTCAACCGGACCCGGACAGAATCGGAGGCTGCGTCCCAAACGGCTTCTTGCTCCCTACACAGTGCACTACGTAGTTTAAAAGCAGTAACGGCGCTCCACTCTGTATATAGTGCACTATACAGCCAATGAAGAGCCATTTGGGATTCAGTTTTTAGTCGCTTCATCTCTGATTGGTCGTCAACGTGATAAATGTTGATTCTTATTGGCTGTTGGACACGCCAGTCACGCGTCAGTGACGTCGGGGCGTAGAGGCGGGGCAGAGTCTCAGCTTGTCCGGTGTGAGATTCCCATCAGCAACTTGTGCTTATTATAAAACTCAAACCTTAAACCTGATATAATAATAATAACTGCTATTTTGTACATTGTTTGATTTTAGTGTATTTTTATCTATATTTATAAATATTGTTTTTCTTTTTTGTAATCTTTATCTGTTTTTTGTAAGTAAGGTGGGAGAGAAACGGCATTTCGATTCTCCTGCATGTCCTGGATATATAGTGACTTGACAATAAAGAATATTTGAATAATGCTATACATTAGAATATATAGACATAATATAAATAATCCTATGATGTAAACCGTGCCTAAGGTGAGCCTGTCCCATGATGCTGCTGAGTTCTGATTGGTCAGAACATGTTGATTAATTTTCTCAAACAGCAGCTCTGACAGTAGTGCAGCTGCAAGTCACAGGTTTACACGAATGCACTCATTCTGTTTCTATAGTAACAGCTCATTCAGATTTTCTTTAAGGAGGAATGTGTTTGTTACATTTCTGGAAGGAGTCTCCAGTGTCAGCACTTTGTCACACTCAGAGGTGAAGCTGTAATTTTCAGGACAAGAGTTTACACTTTACAGTTTCTCAGGAACATGATGTAATAAGCTGCACATTTTTGTCTTATTAATAGAAAGAAAAAGAGAGGTTTGGGAAGGAATGACTGTTTACAGCTGCTATAATGTAAGTGAGAATAGAATGTCGGTGAACTTGTTTCACAGACATTCACCAACATTAAATGTCCCTATAAATGAATAAAAAGGATGACGTGATGTTACAGGGAAAGACTCCGCTTTGTGTGAGGCTACATGACAGCCCCATTGAATATTATTCCTTTCTGAATAAATGACAATATTCCTGCTACAATTCAACTAAGTTCTTTATTTTAGTGAAATTTTATGTTTTCTTTACAAAAAAAAACCCCATCAGAGTTCATGCAGAGTGTCCACTCACTTTGTTGGTTCAGCAGATAAAGTGGAGTAAATGAACAGCTGAGAAACTGGAAGTGTGATTTGTGAATTTCTACAGTTCTTGTCCTGGTTCAGAGCTGAAATAATTCTATTCCACAGCAGATCTGTGTGTGTGTGTGTGGTTTCTTCTTTCCAGCCATGTGTGTGCATCTCTGTCTCTCTCTCTCAGCGCACGCCACTCCCCGGCAGCACCTGCTGTTTGCGGATTTTGCTGAAGAGCTCGAGGTACTGGTTCATGGTGTCCATGCAGTCGGCCGGTGTGAACAGACCCTCGGCCTTACTGCTGAACACGGAGGGCAGGTCAGGAACGTTGGAGCCCAGAAAACCCTGCATGAACTCCTTCATCAGGTTCCAACAGTCACCAGGAACCACACAAGCTGAGTACTCTACCTGCATGCACACACAGTGTGTAAATCACACGAACATTTCCCTGTGTGTGTGTGTGTGTGTGTGTGTGTAAGCGTATGAGTGACCGCTGACCTCCACCGAGATCCCCCGTGCACTGGAGCTCATTGTTACTGTGCCGACCTTAATCAGGAAGTCGGCATAGCGATAGCGGGCGCCGCGGCTCTCCACCTTGTGGCCCTTAGCGTTCTGGAAGTGGCTCTTCAGCTTCACCATGAGCACGTCGAAGTTTGCATCTGCTGCCAGCGTGGGTCCACCGTCAAACAGAGCCAAACAACTGAGAGGTGTCTCTGAGTTATGCATCACGTACAGCAGCTTCGAAGACTGAGCTGAAACATACACGTCACAATTCTCAGAACAAACCCTGACTCGTGACTCAAAGAATTAAAGTGACTCAACCCTTGTCCTGTGTGAAGTGGATGGGGCTAATCTGTTGTCACTCTTGCACAAGTCCCATCCCAACCAATCACAATGCTGATGTGATGTTTGACTCGGTGATTTTATACTGTGTGTAGTGTAGTTAGTGTGTGTGATATTTGACCTCCAGTGTTTGCTGTAGCATGATACGTCTCACAGTCCACGAAGAAGCTGCCCTGCTTCACTGCCCCGAGCTGCTCCAGTCTCTTATGCAGCTGTTCCACTGTCTGCTGGACACTCTTCCCCTCCACCACCGCCACCTGACACACACTGACGGACACACACACACACACACTGATTCGATACTCTTTCCTAAGGAAGATGGAGATGTGGATGTTTTACTCTCCAAGACTTTGTCCTTTATTGAATGTGCACCTTGAATTTTCCATAATAATATTAATAATAATGGCGATTATTTATCACGTATGTACTTAAACTAACTGTCGGTAAAATGGAACACGTGGTGGATGTAAAATGTATAATTTCAGTCATAATATTAGTAATGAAGCAGCTGTTTTATAAATGAACACAATCAGCTGAAATGTTCTCAGGACTCACACACAGTCAGCAGATAAACTCTGACCGCAAACCTTTAACGCAGATACTTTAACACAGAAAGAAGTAAAAATAATAATAGTGATTTGCTCAGTAAGAGATTCCGCTCACCAGGTGACCCCCATCTACTCAACCTTTACAAACCCTAATCAACAGATTGTCGGCTGGTGCGCGCGCACACACACAAAAAACCTGCTACATACAATCACTTCCGGGGTCCTCCAACTGCTTCCGGTTTACTCCACATCTTGGACAAAAAGGGAATTTAATTAAACGATGTTGTGAGTATCTCTGTGGGATTCAGACAACACTTGAAGCCACGAACTCAGTGCAGTTTATAATTATGAGGCCTAAAATGGTAAGAAATTTGACCGGAAGGTAAACAGGAACAGCACGCGCGGGTGAGGCCATCTGCGCATGTGCGTTCGCCATTTGCTCTGAGGTGAAAACCCACGTGTTTGTGTTGAGAGGGTGACATTAACAGGAAAAGTATTCCGCGTTGGGCTTGGTGTGTTTTGGGAGCATTTTGAAGCGGAGATGCCGAAGCTGAAGCGGAGTAAAGCGGAGCGGGTCCGGGGCCCGGGGCCTCTGGCGGATCAGATCCTGCAGGGAGACACAGCTCTCCGCGCCACACACACACACAAGAAGCGCAGAGAGGAAGCTCAGGAGGTGGAGGAGGAGTATGTGGATGAGAAACTGTCCCGCAGAATCCTCCAGCAGGCCCGCATTCAGCAGGAGGAGCTGCAGGGGGAGCATGGCCTGAGGCCCCAGGTGGACAAGAAGAAGAACAAGAAACAGCCTTTTGCACTGCTGGGTCAGTCTCTCTCTCTCTCTCTCTCTCTCTCTCTCTCTCACACCACACGGGGTTTAATGTCAAAATAGTTGTTTCTGTCAGGAGAAATGTGTTTGTGTAACATTTCTGGAAGGAGTCTCCAGTGTCAGTGCTGTGTAACAGTCAGAGCTGAAGCTGGAACTTTTAAAGTGCATATCACGGGTAAATTCAGGAGCAAGATCAATGTATTTCTATTTTATATTAAACTTTGGTCAAATATCTGTCACATTTTTCATTTTGTGCAATTTTTTTACCTTGCGCAATACCAGAAAAATTCAGTTGAAATCAAGCCATTTGAGGCGAATTGTTCTGCCTCTGAAAAAACCTGCCGTTTGGATTTCCCAAGAAACATTGATTTTCGTGACGTCACGTGCGGGACTCCTCCCTCTGAATCCTACGTCAGCACTGGTTTGTTTATGAGAAAACGACCTGGTGGTTTTCTGCAAATTTCTTTAATGTTATCACGTAATTATTAAAATGGTTAACAGATGTATCGCAGGAGGGTGTAGCAACACCAATCATGATGGGATTAGTACTCATCGTTTCCCAAAAGACCGGACAATGAGAGAGAAATGGGAGCGCTTGGTGCGAGGCACCCGGAAAAACTGGCTACAGACTACAGCATTATTTGCGGTGCTCACTTCACAAGGCCCGATGACTCTGAGAACTATTTGCAGTGGGAAATGGGCTTTGCGAGGCAACCTGATCTGAAAAAAGATGCAGTTTCATCTGTCAGAATGCCCAAAGCAACACCATCTCCGTTTGTGTCAGCGTCACCAAAGGAGCCAGCTGTGTTCGTCTCCTCTGACAGAAGGTGAAGTGCCGCATCCACTGAGGCCCTCGAAGCCGAGGACCAAGCAGAGCCGAGAAAAAGACCAAGAAAATTGGCAATTCACAAGTTGACTGTTGCCAGGGTAAGAAATAATTCTGACATCTCATTATATTCTTCATCCAAAGGTGAAGTAACGTTGCGCTCAGGTGACAATTCCATATTTCAATGCAAACTACTGAACATCATGGACGATGCCAGTCACCCTCTGCACACCATCATCAGCAACCAGAGGAGCCTGTTCAGTGACAGAATGCTGCTTCCCAAGTGCAGGACGAACAGACTCAAAAACTCCTTTGTCCCTCACACCATCCGACTGTACAACTCCTCTCTGGGGGGAGGAGGGGGAACAGGAGGACAGAGGACGGGAAGGAGCAGTAGCCTAGCCTGACAATAAGCAATACCGGACAATGTGCAATATAATGTGCAATATCTCTCCTGTTGGACCTTTTTTTCCCTTTCTTTCCTTCCTCTTCCCCATATCTTATTCTTATTCTTTTTTATATTTCTCATCTCATCTCATTATCTGTAGCCGCTTTATCCTGTTCTACAGGGTCGCAGGCAAGCTGGATCCTATCCCAGCTGACTACGGGCGAAAGGCGGGGTTCACCCTGGACAAGTCGCCAGGTCATCACAGGGCTGACACATAGACACAGACAACCATTCACACTCACATTCACACCTACGCTCAATTTAGAGTCACCAGTTAACCTAACCTGCATGTCTTTGGACTGTGGGGGAAACCGGAGCACCCGGAGGAAACCCACGCGGACACGGGGAGAACATGCAAACTCCACACAGAAAGGCCCTCGCCGGCCACGGGGCTCGAACCCAGGACCTTCTTGCTGTGAGGCGACAGCGCTAACCACTACACCACCGTGCTGCCCCTTTTTTATATTTGTATATGTAAATACCTAATTTTAATTTATCTAGAAGTTTTTCTCTGTTTATCCTGTAATGATGCTACTGGAATTTTAATTTCCCTGAGGGAACCCGCCCAAAGGGATCAATACAGTTCTATCTAATTTAATCTAAATCGCTAGCTGCTAAACTTGGTCTACACAGGCTGTGCACTGAAACCGTGCAAAGCTCGCGCAGCCTGCTGGCGCTTCCGCAGGTGACGTCACGAATCTGGCTCCAGACTCCCCCGGGATTTTTCCCGACACGTTTTATTTAATTTTTTTCTGCTGTAGACAGATGGCCTTGTGCAAAATTACCCTTCTGGATGAGCGTGTAAAGGGACAGACTTTCATATAAAAAAACCCACGAAATTGGTCCAGCATATGCACTTTAAGTGTTGTGCCATCTTCATGTCAGAAGAGTTTACACATCTTTGTGGTTTCTCAGTAACATGTAATAAGCTGCGATTTTTGTTTTATTAACTTCAAGAATGTTAAGAAGGAAGGAATGACTGTTTAGAACTGCTATAACACGGCAGCGATTTATACACTGCTCAATAAATTCAAAAAATTCTGATGTTTGCAGTTAATGTGAGCGTTTGTGTGTCAGCAGGTCCGAGCAGTCAGGACCCCGAGTCGGATGAGGAATGGCCCGCTCTCGGAGCAGAGCAGGGAGAAGGTGGTACGGAGGTGGAGGTTGATTTGGAGGATGAGAAGGCCATCAACATGTTCATGAACAAGAACCCACCTGTCAGGTAAACGCTCGGCTCTGAGGAGTGCAGCAGGTCGGGGATTATGGAGAAGGAGACGTGATCAGTTAAGCTGGCTTTACAGTGCATGGTTTTCATCCTGATTTTGCTCCCACAGTCAGACATCGTAACAGAATTCTTTGGTCATGAGGTGAGATCAGCGGTCATAGAACGTAAAACGCAGTGCGCGCTGGCGGCCACTTTAATGTCCCTGCGACTGAAGATGATCAATGATGTCGTTCAGTCAGTGTGAGAAATTCCTGATTAAAGTCTCAGAATGTGAGTGATGCTGTGACGCTTCTCTAAAATACATCAACAGAAGGACCGCAAATTCACCGGACAGGTACAGATCTGGCAGCGGTGACGGAGAAACGTAAATGAAGCATCCTATTGCCTCAAGCTCATTGATTTCTGGATGATTGATGATGTAAACAGGATGTAGTAATTCTCTTTAATCGCAGGTCTGTTGCTAGAGGAATTTTATCATATAATCTGACATGAGGAACGCATGCTATCACAGTCTGTTATGAGAGCTACAATGTGATGAGTCGTTTTCTTCGTCTTCTGGCTGCTCCCGATTAGGGGTCGCCACAGCGGATCTTTCGTCTCCATTGCTCCCTGTCTTCAGCATCCTTCTCTACCGCACCTGCCACTTTCATGTCCTCTCTCACCACATCCATGTATCTCCTCTTTGGCCTTCCTCGTTTTCGTTTGCCTGGCAGTTCCATCCTCAACATTCTCCTTCCCACATGCTCTGCATCTCTTCTCAGGATGTGCCCAGACCATCTCAGTCTCATCTCTCTTAGCTTCATTCCCAAGCTCTCCACATGTGCTGTCCCTCTGATGTGCTCGTTCCTTATCCTGTCCAACCTCGTCACTCCCATCGCAAACCTTAACATCCTCAACTCCGCCACCTCCAACTTTGCCTCCTGTCTCTTCGTTAAGGGTACGGTCTCCAATCCATACATCACAGCTGGTCTCACTACTGTCTTATACATCTTACCTTTCACTTTTGCTGGGACTTTCCGATCACAAATGACTCCCGAAATCCTTCTCCACCTGCTCCACCCTGCCTGCGCTCTCTTTCTCACCTCACTATCGCAGCCCCCATTTTCCTGCACAGTTGACCCCAGGGACTTGAATTCACCAACTTTCTTTATGTCTGCTCCTTGCATCTTCACTACACTCTCATCCCCATTCTCATTGATGCACATGTACTCTGTTTTGCTACGGCTCACCTTCATTCTTCTTCATTCCAATGCATCCCTCCATCTCTCCAAACCCAACTCAACCTCCTTTCTACTTTCACCACATATCACAATATCATCCGCAAACATCATGTTCCATGGTGACTCTTGCCTCACTTCGTCTGTCAAGCTATCCATCACTATGGCAAACAAAAAAGGACTCAAAGCAGATCCTTGATGGAGTCCCACCTTCACCTTGAACCATTCAGTCGTTCCAACTGCACACCTCACTGCTGTTTCACTGTTCTCATACATGTCCTGCACCACTCTAATATACTTCTCATTCACTCCACTCTTTCTCATACAATACCATAACTCATCTCTCGGCACTCTATCGTATGCCTTCTCTAGGTCTACAAACACACAATGTAGAGGGCTACCGCATGACGTCACCGTGCCACGAGATTTTGTTAGGTGCCATATTGGAAGACCAAGTACATGCACTCACAATATAAAACAAAGTACGAGCGAGAGTAAAGTGACACGATGGTTGATAATTCTGGTTATGTGAGTACATTACCAGCTGCAGAAAGGGCACGGTATGTGGAGAAACTGGCTGTGATTGATGGGTTTGACCCATATGATAAGACTCGGGGCAAGGGAGAATGGAAACATAAGGAGGACCGGACACCAATTCTGCCGTCTGTTTGCTACCCAGACATTGTAAACTATTTGTTGTTTACACCCAGTGCCTACGGTACACTCAGTGTTCAAACTATGCCGATATTTTCGGGGGGGGGGGTCCCCTTTTTTCCCTTGGTGGGGGGTGCTTGCGCTTGTCTCAGAGCGCGGATCTCCAAACACATGAGAAGCCTCTCTTACGCACATATCACGCGGACTCCACACACGCATCGCGTCTGAAGTCATAACTCATCAGGGGAAATCGTGTCCGCATTGGCATGTTCAAAAAAACAACCTCGCGTCAACAATGATACCACACGCAAGAAAAAAAAAGTCAGGCTACTCAACAACCAACCTGGCAGCAGCAGTCGTTGTCATATCGGTTTATCTTTGATGTAAACACAACACTTTGGATATGCAAATGCTTCCCGTTACACACGATTGCTATGTCAATAAACATCATTTTGCCAATATTTTAGAGACCCCCAACATTTCCCAAATCATGTTTTCAAGGGATCTCGTGTCTGTTTCAGGGGATCTCGGATCCCCCGAGTACCCCGTAGTTCGAACACTGCCTACACTGCTGATGACTTGAAAGCCTCCAAAGGGCTACAGGCTTACAGTTATGTTGTTAGCGGCTTGGTTCGTGATATTACAGCTGTTATTAAGAATAACCTACACATAGTTATGGCCAAGGTAATCTTGTTGATATTTATCTTTTAATAATATATCTTTTCAGTTGAAAAATTAATACTTTTTGCTACTATTAAGGTATCCATAATTTAGGTTAATTTATCCAAATTATACATATGTATTTATGATCTATGCCTACACAACAACTATGCTTTATTTATATAATAGGAGGGAGAGCAAGCCCCAAACCATCCTAAAATTATTATTATTATTATTATTATTATTAAATTGTAGAAGTCTGGGAGGCTTGCTCCTCATACAGTTATCAACTTGGGGCCAATTTAGCATGTTTTAAATCTGAATTTCTTGCGTTTGCTTACCTCAAAGTGTCCGCAGATCATGCACAGACTTATCCATTATATCCACAGTTTTTTGCCAAGTCTCACACAGGTTTCTTTCAAGTCTACTGTTGGGCCAATAAATCATAAATAAAACAGCTCAGATTTGTTTGTTTAAGTCGTTTGCCACTCCACTTTATTCTCGTGGGTTCACATACCGCTGCCGTTATTTCCCCCTAATCACGAGTTTGTTGGTCTTCCAAAATGGCGCAGGGTCTGTTTACTTCCGGTTTCGGGTGACGTCAGTGAAAGGGGTCTATAGACCCTTTTCAGGCACGTGACCTTCGTAAACGCGACCGCCATTTTGGACATGTAGTGGACTTTGGCTCGAATCAGTTTGAATGCGAGGAAGGCGACAAACGAAAAACATAAAAAGGAGCGAGATGCAGAAAACACCTTCACTATCCAGCAACGTAGGGCATTTACAGGGCGAGCAGAGGGAGAGGGATTTGCAAAAATTGAGGTTAGCAGGCTTAGAGAACGACGTTTACCTGCTTCCACCAGGATTGTTCACTGACGTACGGAAGTACACGAAGCCCTCGTCTTTACCTGACTTCGGCCCACATGATCTGTATACCTATGTCGTTAAAAACCCATCGCCATACACATACACGCCAACGTCCGAGGTTCCGGAGCGCGCTCCGGCTTGCTCCCGGAGTGCTCCGGCCGAGGTTCCGGAGTGCGCTCCGGCTTGCTCCCCCTCAAATTAAGCAGCGCGCTCCGGCTTGCTCCCCCTCAAATTAAGCAGCGCGCTCTGGCTTGCTCCGGAGCAAGCCGGAGCGCGCTGCTTAATTTGAGGGGAACCTCGGCCGGAGTGCGCTCCAGAACCTCGGCCGGAGCACTCCGGGAGCAAGCCGGAGCGCGCTCCGGAACCTCGGACATTGGCTCCGGCAGCTATTTATACTGGATCCGGTGTAAATAGCTGCCGGATCATAATTACAGTAAACTAGTAAATCCAGTAAAGGAAAAACTTGAGACTGAAAGGTTTTAACAGTCATCCAAATGACTGAACGTAAACGTTGCTACAGTAACATACCAGCTACTTGCTGACATTAGCTAGTCAACAATAGCTACTACAGAAGAACAAAGAGGTTACAATGGGTTATTTTAACCTATTTGGTTACACACTCGCCACCACAGAATGTTAACAGCAATGTAATGCCTTTTCTGGCTAATTTTATTCGTCTTACCTCCAACAAAGTGGTCACTACACAAGCGTTGGTATGCCGAGGGCTGCCAATCTTTCCTGTTAATGGTCGCTATCCATCTTCTCCGTCGGGATCCGATAAAATGATAACCCTTGCCTTGTTTGTTGATGGTTACTACATCCAGGTGCACAACAATATAGTGGCATGATGGAAGTCTTGCTGAAAGTAAAAACTTTCTTTGCTGCTGTTCCTCAATATTGGCTGTGGTAAACTACTGGTAGTACATGTCCAAAATGGCGGCTGCGTTTGTCGTGACGTCACGTGAAAAGGGTCCATAGCTTTCTCTGGCCTTCCCTGTACTTCTCCATTAACATTCTTAAAGCAAAAATTGCATCTGACGTGCTCTTCCTTGGCATAAACCCGTACTGCTGTTCACAGATTGCTACCTCTCTTCTCAATCTCGCCTCCAATACCCTTTCCCATAGCTTCATGGTGTTGCTCATCAATTTTATTCCTCTGTAATTACTGCAGCTCTGTACATCTCCCTTATTCTTGTATATGGGACTAGCACACTCTTTCTCCATTCATTAGGCATTTTCTCATTCTCTAGGATCTTATTAAACAATCTCGTTAGGAACTCCACAGCCGTCTCACCCAAACATCTCCAAGCCTCAATCGGGATACAGTGTGATGAGTAATAATCTTAAAAAGAGTCCCGAAAGCAGCGTTCTGCAGGGGGTCACCCATTCTGTGGGTCACCATGATGAAGTCTGAAAACATCATCCTTAGCCTGAAACAGAGAAAAATAACCCTGACTAACCACATCCACGACTCTGACAGCTTTATAACGTTATTTTTTCCCCCCCTGTGTGTGAGACAGGCGTACTTTAGCTGACATTATCATGGAAAAGATCACGGAGAAGCAGACAGAGGTGGGCACGGTGATGTCGGAGGTTTCAGGGCGACCTATGCCTCAGCTCGACCCCCGGGTTATCGAGGTGTACAGAGGAGTAAGTAAGGTGAGGGCACGCCCACATCGACGCACACCTGTATCAAAGAGCTTCACGAAAAGATGGGATAAATGGCTGTAGTGATATTCTCCGTGATTTTAGTGACCTCATGAGTGAAACTCATATGTATGCAAAAGTTTTATGCAAATGAGTTGATTTCTTCTGTTAAAGCATGATTGGCTGCAGTAGTACAGTGTCTATTTCTCCGTCACTCACTGAGGAATCATTTTACTCAAGTGTGGTGGAATCATGGGGTTCTGTGGTGACCGTGTGCTTCTTCATCAGGTTCTGTGCAAGTACCGCAGTGGGAAACTGCCCAAAGCGTTTAAGATCATCCCGGCACTGTCCAACTGGGAGCAGGTCCTCTACCTCACCGAGCCCGAGACATGGAGTGCAGCGGCGATGTATCAGGCCACACGGTGCGACACCCACATACTTTCATGTCTGTGACTACTACTGCTTTAATTATTTATTTATTATGTCTAAACACATGTATGCAGCCATGGGAAGCTATGGCCTCATGGTTAGAGATACAGATATGGCATACAAATACAGCTTTGGGACCAAAAGGTCACTGGTTCAATTCCCTGCTCTTGCAGGAATGGCTGAAGTGCCCTTGAGCAAGGCACCTAACCCCGAACTGCTCCCCAGGCTGCTCTGGGTGTGTTGTACGTCACTCTGGATAAGAGTGTCTGCTAAACGCCATTAATGCAATGTACCATTAATGAATGTAACGTCATGTAATGCAGGATTTTTGCGTCGAACCTGAAGGAGCGAATGGCTCAGCGCTTCTATAACCTTGTGCTGCTGCCGCGGATCAGAGATGACATTGCTGAGTACAAGAGGCTGAACTTCCACCTGTACAGTGCTCTAAAAAAAGCTCTGTTTAAACCCGGGGCCTGGTTTAAAGGTCAGTGTGGGTTTGGTTTATTCCCGGGTTCTGGTTTCAGGCACAGGAAATGTTCCAGCTCAGCTTCTCTCTCCTTTTCACAGAGGAACAGGATTGAATGATGTGCAGGATATGACCACTGAATTAGTAACACGACTAAAAATATGACCGCATGGGGAAAATAAGAGGATAAAATCTTCTCTTTAAATATTACAGTGACGGGTTACCGTTTAAATCTAAGTGTAGAGAAGCACAGTGACATTACAGCAAAACATTCAGAATTTAAACTGTTTTATGCCGTATAACTGCTTTATGAATGCTGTAATTATTATTATTATTATTATTATTATTATCATTATTATCTTTAACCAGTACAATAATATCCAGTGGCGGCTCCTGAATTTTTTTTCAGGGGGGCAATTTTCCCCCGTTATGTCTACACGGACCATAAATGTCCACAGGACTGAAGTAAATTGACCTGGGTAGCAAGTCAATAGTCAACCAAACCCAGAAAAACACCACGGTGACTGGAGCCCTCAGTTTCGTCTTTGCCTCGTAGAGCTAACTCGAACACTCCACAAAATCTCACGCGTTGGGTGAGCCGGTTTAATATGTGCCTGTTCTTGCTCACCTCATCGTTGTGGCGGTGAACTGCTAGCCTGTAGCCCTCATCCGGTTGTGTAGCGATGTTCACTCTCCCAAAAGCCGAAAATTTCAGGCAGCTGCCCATGTGAATCTTTGATGACTCATGTTTTTTTATTTTCTCCGACAAGTGATGCATGTCCGAAACTCCAGTGACCGTCGAAGCAGTGTTGTCCGTGGAGCCCCTCCAGGGTGGGAAAGTAAGCAGGGGGAGCAGAAAACCGCTGAGGCGTCCTCGCAGCCAGCTCGCCAGGATTTGCGCTGGGACCATGTTGAAGTAAAACCTCGAGTATATGATTCCCCCCCTTGTCGAAATTTGTTTTATGTTTAGATTTGGTCGAGGGGGGTCCAGCTTGTTTTGTTGCCAATTTAGCTCAATTTGATCACTGACTAAATGGAACTTCTTTTAAGGACCGCACTGAACTGCTTTCCACATCCATAGACATATAAACAGAGACGCCACATTGAGCTGGTGGCCCCGTTGCTGGGATACGTCAGAGTGTCCGCCATGTTGGATGTGGCAAATCTTCCCCGTAAACCAATGCAAGTAAATGGACTGAACTTCATAAAGCCCCTTTCTACAATAATATTTAACTCGATGCCTTTTATTCACCCATTAAGACACACATGTATATATTTGGGAAACAAACAGGCATCAAAACAACACATATAACTTTTAATGTGATGGTTATAAATAGTGTGCGAAATCCCCTGTACACTGCAAACTAGCGACAGATACGCGATAGATAGCTCAGGTAAGCTAATCAGTCAGCATACCGTAGCAAGCTACCAAAACCTGAGGCCACAATGACCAACCTACAAGACTGAATATGATAAATGATGGAAATAGTGAATGAAAATAAAAATGTACTGTTTTATTTATTGAGTCACCACACAGACCTGCTCTCATTGAATAAAGTGAGCTGAATGAGCGCCAAACTGAGTTCGGCCAGGTCCTAACGTCATACCAAAACAAAATACATCACTGATTCCTTCACATTCAGAAAGGTTAAAAACATTCATCATACGTTCAAAAACGTTCATCATAGTGTGGCACTGTATTATCTATTTCTCACTGCTTATAACTCTACACCCCCCCGGTGGAGATGAGCTGGGAAACTGAAGACTGAAGGAACAGTATTGAAAAGTATTTTTCCAGTCTCACCTGTGAAAGGTAATCCCATGTGATCTCGTTTGGACGGTAAACCTGTTGGTACAGTTAAACGCAGCACACGAATGAGGCATCTTTATTCTCGGCTACTGTCTAGACGCTATACCAGAGACGGCTGAAGAATCTCCACTTTGCCCCATCCAATATGGCGGCGAGGATGACGTATGAGTCTACGCAGAATGCGGCGTCTATGTTTATATGTCTATGTCCGCATCCATCTCACCTCAGAAACTGAGCGGATTGAACGCAACTTTGCCGCGCTTCGCAGTGACGTAAGCATGTTAGGGCACGCCCCCCCGGAACCCATAGAGATTGCATTGAAGTGTCAGTCAGGAGAAAAAAAAATATTAACATGGGACTCTATCAGTGAACTCTTGGGCGATTTTCAGCGTGACTGAAATCGCCCCAAAAGGGGCGGTACTCTAGAAGCAAGACCACCCTGATTGGACAATGATACCCAGAGACAGATTAAAACGGCCTCGAGCAGCACTGGTGAAAGTTTGTTTTAAAAAAAGAAAAAAAAAACTTTTTTTCGTTTTGGCAGTGCGTCGCCCAATCGCCCTTATGCACCAGCCACCCTTGATAATATCTCAAGACTTGGACCAACCTTGTGTCTTTATTTTCCTCTGATTGTCCATCACAAACTGTATAAATGTATTAGAGCACTAGGGGGCAGTGTTGTCATCAACTTCTAGTCTGTACTGTTGCTATTTGGAGGAAAAAAAACAAAAAGGGCAGAAAAGGTTTTGTAATAAACTCCAGTCCTTGTGTGTGTGCTGGTCCTGACTGTGACCCCTGAGACAGATGAGGTGTGTTAGGAGCAGGAGTAAAACGACAGTGCGGGTTCACAGTTTAATACGCGGGTCATCAGTTTCACTCTCGCACATCACGAGGCCAGTGCAGTCTGATGATGTTTCAAACTAAACCTGATGATAAACTGCTGAGTGGAATCAGGTGACTTTGAGTGGGAAAAAGTAACCTGTGGTCCTCCAGGAGAGGAATAAACACCTGATCTAACAGTGTTAATGATCTAATCAGCAGTGATTAATTTCCCTTCTGCAGGAATCCTGATCCCGCTGTGTGAGTCGGGAACCTGCACTCTGAGGGAGGCCATCATCATCGGCAGCATCCTCACCAAGTGCTCGATCCCTGTACTGCACTCCAGGTAACTAACACATGCGCACACACACGCACTCTCTCTCTCTCTCTCTCTCTCTCTCTCTCTCCACCTGCAGATCTCAGCTGCTAGGCTACAAGCAGACGAAAACTTGGATGTTTATTTCTTTTTGCCTCACACAGTTTCTTTTCTTGAAATATTATGTGATGTTTGCTCTCTCCTGCAAGTCCTTTAAAGCTGTAGACTTGATGAAATGAATCTAATGAATGTGATGTCGGCCCTGTTGAATGTGCACATCCCATTTGCTAAAATCTGTCAAATAACTTGGGCGGCACAGTGGTGTAGTGGTTAGCACTGTCACCTCATAGCAAAAAGGTCCTGGGTTTAAGCCCAGTGGCTAACCGGGGCCTTTCTGTGTGGAGTTTGCATGTTCTCCCCGTGTATGCATGGGTTTCCTCCAGGTGCTCCGGTTTCCCCCACAGTCCAATGACGTGGGTAGGTTAATGTGGGGTGCCCTTGAGCAAGGCCCCTAACCCCCAACTGCTCCCCAGGTGCTGTAGCATAGCTGCCTGCTGCTCTGTATGCGCGTGCATGTGTGTGTTCACTGCTTCAGGTGGGTTCAATGCAGAGGACGAATTTCACTGTGCTTGAGTGTGCATGTGACAAAGAAAGTCGTCTTCTTCTTAAATAACACATCTCAGTCATATGATTTTATCCTAATCTCTGATCTGGGTTTAGTATTTGAAGTATATTTATTTGTTAGTCAGCATCTTGGTCTTAAATCAACTTTTGCTTCATCTCATCTGGGATGATTATGATTTCTAGTATGTTGTTTTATTTGTTTACTTGCATCTTGCTGTTTTAAGACTAAAACATTGGCCATTATTAGGCAGGACAGAGGCACCACTCTTTAAGACTTCTCCAAAATAGAGATCCTTAAGTTCGGCACTTTTTGTCGCAAGCGTATTGCGATTTTTGGACACAGGTTTCCCCCTCTCAGGTAGCTGCGTGTGCATTATCTGTGACCAGTGGATGATTTGGGGAGGGGGATGCAAGTCACGTGGAAATCGCGTGACTATTTCCCAGGTGGGGATTGGCTTAGCCTTTGGAGGTGATTGCTTTGTTATTGCAAACACATGCACACGCAGTGATATCTCTGCAAC
Source organism: Neoarius graeffei (assembly GCF_027579695.1). Lineage (NCBI taxonomy): Eukaryota > Metazoa > Chordata > Actinopteri > Siluriformes > Ariidae > Neoarius > Neoarius graeffei. The sequence goes on along the minus strand of NC_083594.1, from coordinate 56,045,260 downwards.
AAGTCAGCGACTGGTGATTTTTTTTTTTTTTTTTGGTCACAGAATATCAAGCATGTTTGATACCTGCAATCTGTCGCAAGCAACAAAAATTGGTGTCGCTAATATCCTCACACGAAGCAATTTTTCGCTTGCGTCAAAAAGTTGTACGACCAAGCGACGGAAAATCGCGCATGTGCACCAGGCTTTAGAAGTATCTAGTGGCCTTTATGCCTTAAATGCTTACTACCTAGTTATCCTCTGTGCTTGGTGGAATACTAAGTGAGAGTAGTAATATAAATATTGTAGGACATCACATTCCTGAGTGTCATATTTTCTAAGTATCTACTTGTCTTTTTCTGCAGCGCCGCCATGCTGAAACTGGCTGAAATGGAGTACAATGGCGCAAACAGCATCTTTCTTCGGCTGCTGCTGGATAAGAAGTATGCACTGCCATTCCGTGTGCTGGACGCACTGGTCGCTCACTTCCTGTCGTTCCGAACAGAACAGCGTGTTCTTCCTGTGCTGTGGCATCAGAGTCTGCTCACACTGGTGCAGCGCTACAAGGCCGACCTCGCCTCTGAACAGAAGGGGGCGCTGCTGGAGCTGCTGAAGGTCCAAGCACACGTGCAGATATCAGCTGAAATCAGGCGTGAGCTTCAGAATGCAGAGGCACGAGATCAGGAAGATGCCACATCTACCATGGCAATGGACTGAAAAACCCCGGACTCTCCAATTAGGGCTTTAAATATTCACTGTTCTCACCCTGCGGGAGAGTTTAAAGGTTCACTGAGCACAAATTCCCGTGACTGCTGGGTAACATATTAATAAACCTAGTTATTACAGTGTAATGTCAGGGGAAGATAAAAGACTGATGGAAAACGAGAAGTCATGTCGTTCAGAAGAAATGTGTCGGTTTCTGCATACAGTTGAGATATTGCTTAGCGCACCTTTAATTCTCTTATCATCTCTTTATCATCCAACCAAATGTAAAAGAAACACTTTCTTCAGTGAGAGTGTTTAGTCACCAGATAATGTGGCAGTGCTTTTATTAACCGGATGGCTAATCTCTAAAACACACACACACGGCCTGCATGGACCGTACTGAAGCCAGAGAACACACACTTCATCTGTAACTCTGAAATTTGTAATAAATTAAGGACTATAAAAAATGTCTTTCTTTATATGTAAATACTGAAGAACTCCAGTGAATTCTGAATCATTTAATGGATAAAATGTCACTTAAACCCACTCAGACTGTTCAGAGAGCGACCTGCTGCTGTGACCGGAGTGTGAAAGGGTTTGATCAGGCTGAGGCTGAGTGAATTGGGTTAATTCTCTCTTCATTAATGATTATTTGTGAATAAAATCCACTTCCGGTCCTGACTGTGTTCGGATGTGAAGGAGAGTCGCGTGCGGAGCTCAACAGAACTTTCTTTGGCGCGAGACCAGACGCTCGGCCGCTCGCGCCTCTCAGCGGGAAGACTGGGCGCCATTTTGAATCCCCCCGCGGGCAGGAGGCCGCTGCGGCGCCAGCGCGTTCACTGAATAAGAGCTTCATTAGAAGGTGTTTGCTGGCGGCTCAGCTGGCTGGCGGTGGCTGGGCGTCGTGTGATAAGTGGTTGGAGTCGCTCTGAATCCTGTTCGCTCAAGATTTCGCTTTAAAGCAGCGCTGCTAGCACGAGTTAGCCTTCTGACTGAAACGCAGCCGGTTAATTCATGATAAAGGTCTCGAATCCGAGCGGCCATTTAGACTAAAACGGTCATTGTTATTTGTGCTTAGTTGTCGAATGGAGTTGGTTTGTCATGAAAATGCTGAGTTTTGGGCCAGTGGAGAGTGCTCCGAGCGCAGGCCGGTTCGCGCCGGCTGTGACCCGGTTCTGACCACAGACACAAGGGTTTGGAGAAACCTGATGAGTTTAGAGAAAAAACACACGATTTCAGAGTCTTATTTCGGCACCATACAGAAAGATGTGAAGCCGTATATGAGAAGAATTGTAACTGTTTGGATGTTGCAGGTAAGGTTCATTATTATTAAATACCAGGCTTCACTGCAAACCTGTCACTTAGAGTTCGATTCTTTGAGCCGACTCTTAGGTGAGCGTTAAGACCCGACCCGACCCGGACAGCACTATATCACCCCTTCTTTACCCCTTTTTACGTGCAAACCATAACTCTTGCCCTTCAGGTTAACCAAGATCCTTTAATGTTCATTTATTTTCAACAACTGAGCTGTTAGTGTGAACGGTGAGCCGTGTGTTCGATTCTCAACATGATCCGTCTGCATACTGCATAAGGTCCCATGCAAATTAAGAGTATTTTGCTTTTGTTTAAAAATTAGAACGAGAATGAAGCAATTTCAGCCACAATAATAACAATCACTGGTGAAAATATCTCAAACATTATCCGGTTTGGGGGAAAAGGCAATCTGGGAACCGAAAGGGGAGTCGATTCTTATTCGTGATCGAATGCAAGCGATTCGATTCACTCATAAAAAGAGTCTGAATTCCCATCACTGCTGCTGACGTTTCTGCTTCAAGGTCACATCAAAGTGAAAGCTAGTTCGCATTTATACTGAATCAGTTGTGTGTCATCTCGTGTCTGTAAAGGTGTTTACTCGTCCGGAACGTGTCACGCAAAGGCCATACGACAGTTGTTGGAGTTGAAGATCTGAAGTTGTTCTCATGGGTGGAAAAAAACAATTGCTCATGATTAGACCTCTGACTCAGTCTGATACCAGACTTCCTGTTTTGGGGTCTCCAGGTGTGTGAGGAGCAGAGGTGCGAGGAGGAGGTGTTTCCATTGGCAGTTCAGTACCTGGACAGGTACATGGCTCACTATGTCGTGGATACATCCAGTCTGCAACTGCTCGGTACTGTCTGCATGCTCCTAGCCTCCAAGCTCAGAGAGGCGGTTCCTCTGAGCGCCACAAAGCTCTGCATCTACACGGACAATGCCGTCTCCCTTACACAGCTACTGGTAATTTTAATAAAGAGCTGGTTATTGTACCATCAGTTTGATTGGTTTATGAAAAGTAAGCATTTTGCCAATATTTGCACATCTGATGCATTTAGAGATAATACTGACTCGCCAGGATTGAATGAAGAGTGCAAAGAGGACCCCCCCACCCCCGCTCTTTATCTGTATACACTGGCTCAAATAAACAGGGATGACCATCAAATTGAGATGCCTCATCCACACTGTGGGAATCAGCTAAATATTCAGGAATACTTAGGACATAGACTTCTTTACAAATTCTGCATGACTTCTCCTTTTGTAAACATCAGAAACCCCCATGTGATAATCCTCTGAAATGTTGCAAGAGTTGACTTGGTGCTTGAAGAGAACAGTGTAAACGTGAGTGACAGAGCAGAGTACAGTTTCTTTACAGTTATTAAGGTAAACACAGACAGGTGACTCTCTCAGGATTCTTTCCATGTTGTCAGACATTTATAATTACCTCCGCCAAGGAGGTTATGTTTTCGGTAGCGTTGGTTTGTTTGTTGGTTGGTTGGTTTGTCTGTTAGCAGCATTACAGGAAAAGTAATGAACGGATTGCTCTGAACTTTTTTCCAGAGGTGTGACTGGGCACAAGTAACAATCCATTAAATTTTGGCGGTGATCCGGATCACCTTCTGGATCCCGGATTTTTTTAAAGGATTCTTGGCAGAGGTCTGCGCTCTCCGAGTGCTTTTCTAGTTACATTATGAGTCTGTCAGTGGCAAGGAAGTGGTTTAGTGTGACAAGGATGTTTGCCGTGTAGGACTGCATGGTATAACAACAACAACAACAAGTTAAATTTATATCGTGCCTTTCACCAACCCAAGGATGCTTATAGAGTAATGGCACTACAGAAAGAGGACTCCACAGAAATTTCAGCGGAGGAAGAGTTAGGGTTAGAGAAACAGTTGTAAACAGAGATTAATTTATCATGCGAAAAACTGAAGGAAAGCATCGCATAGTACTGCAGAACCACCCAGTCCAGTAACAGATGGCTGAGTAATCTTGTTAATCATCGAAAAAAGTTATCTAGACCTGCTGGTGGTATTACTGATAGCAGAGGACAGGTGAGATGTATAAACAGCATTTAAGGCCGTTTTGTATTTGTGAATGTGATCAGATTAAGCTTGTGATTGGACAACAAGACCAGTTCTTTTGTAAAGCCCGTCCAGATGCTGACCTGCTGCATGTATTATCCCAAAGGGGGAGGAACGAGAAGAAGGCACAAGCTGAACCTTCTGAGGAGCAAGCATACTTATAACTGAAGAGACAGAAGAGTAGTACAGTGAGAATCTCAAGGGGAGGAGAAGTCAAGTACTGAGGAGGGAGAGGACATTTGGATCAACAGAGTTGAGATTTTGATAGATTTAGTTTTATCTTGTCAATGTATGCTAACTGGTGAGGAAAAACAAATTTGAATGATAGTAATCAGAGATGATGGACAGAGAGACAGAGACATCAGGTCCAGAGGGACATACGAGATCAAGGGTATGACCATGATTGGGGAAGTCAGCATGCTGCCTCATGTTAAAACATTAAAAAAGAGCTTTAAATCCCCTTGCAGTAGCAGAATCAGTATCAACGTGGACACTGAAATCACCTAATAACAGTCCAGAAGAGTTAGTGCGACTAATTAATGTGAGCAACTCAGTCAGATCAGACAAAAAGCTAGGGAGTAGTTTATTTGGACGATAGATGAGAACAACAATTAGAGGTTTGGGGCCAGTAGTTTTCAGTGCCAGGTATTCAAAAGACAGGACCCTGTGGAGCATAATGGTCACAATTTTCAGATTATTCCTGTATACAACAGCCAGGCCACCCCCTCTACTCGTGACACGGGGTTGGGCAAAAAAAAAAATTATAGCTGGAGTGAGTGAGCAGATTACATTGTGTGTTGCCATTTTGTGGTTGCCACTTATAGCGTTCTAACTCCATACTGGCCCAATTTCAATCATTTTTGTACCAAGTAAATATTTGGACCCAAAGAGATAGAAAAATGGGGCCCATGTTAAAAAATCCCAGAGTTTACATTAAACTATGCTGATTGGGTTTTGTTTTCTCCTGCTCACAACTATTATACAGAAATCGTTTTTAATTTTATTCATTTTCACAGTAATTTAGTTTATCATCCACAGCTACTGGGTTGTGTATAGTATTCTTAAATGTGTGTTCTAATACCGTGTGTGTGTGTGTGTGTGTGTAGCAATGGGAGATAGTGGTCGTGTCTCGGCTGGACTGGGATTTGGCCTCAGTACTGCCCTCCGATCTCCTGGAGCCACTTCTGCAGGGTCTTCCCATAATTCCTCATGGCCTCTCAGCCCTGCGCAGGCACACACACTCATACATCGCTCTAGCTGCTACAGGTAAACACACACACACACACACCCCTGGGTTGAGCTTGTGGTGTAGGATAAAGCCTGTGTGTGTGAGAAAGAGAAAGAGATAGCCCAGGCTAGGTGTGATGTGAAGCCCCTGTCCCCCAGATACCCTGACTCATCCAGTAAAACAGGTAGCCCGAGGCAACCACAGACATATTAATGGCTTTTGCAAGCCATTCTTTTGGGCTCGTCACTTCCTGGCAGAGAGCAATAGCTGTATGAATGGACAGGGACACATCTTTCTGAGAGACACCTGTCTGCTGGAGTGTGTGTATCCCTCCCTGGCCTGCAGCATAGACAGAGGGTCAGTGGGGTCACAGTGGAGGTGTGTGTGTGTTTCTATTGTGCTCTTTTGAGCAGAACTTACGTTAATAAACAGGTTCCTCAGTTTTATACGTCACGACTGAATTCTATTGTGGATTATTTAGCAGTAGATTCTGGTCAGAGCAGCTTTAATTAAAAAACAAACGTGTTGATGAGAAAGTGTAACAGCTGCAGCCTCTGAAATGATGTAATTGATGGCAGATTTAAAGGAACAGGTTGGTCCAACATAAACACAATCTCCTTTTACCCCAAAGATAATGAGTCACACTTTTGCTGTACAAAATGTGCTGTTTTCATGCTTTTATTGGAGGTTTGTTACAGTTATTCACCATATTTCACATTTAAAAAATGAATATCAAAGCTGATGGAGGAAAATAGGATACAGAAAATAATTAGAGCATGTTTGCAGTCACAGGCTGATGCAAAGTTAAGTTTTATTTTGCACTAAAGCTACAAAGGTAATGTAGTGAAAACAGTCATGAAAGTTTTAGAATAGAATGTCAAAAGTCAACTAAAATGATCCAAATCAAATATATCTGAATCACAGCTCCAGGGTTGCTGGTTCGGTCCTGAGTTTGGGTTACCATCCATGTCCGTTTCCTCTGGGTTATTCTGTTTCCTCTCATCTGCTGGTTGGGGGATTGGCTATGCTAAGCCCCTTTCACCTATGAAATCTGTTCATGTTTGAAGTAAAAACAACACAGAATAGAGAACAAATTGTCATTCCCAGCCAGTCTTCCATAACAGAAAATTACAGAGTTTGTGTATTCCTACCTGATTGTATTTAATGGAATGCTACCGAGCGCCGACTGTGTGAGACCAGATATGACATAGAATTAACTAGTTAGCAACACTTTGACCTGTTCAGCATGGGTGGCCCTACCAGGAGTACAAGACACTAGAGCCCAGCAGACATAGCTCTAGTGGTCGTTTGGGCACGCAAGCTGCCGCACTGCGAATAAAGTGGTGATCATGATTGAGACAGAAATCTGTCTTCCCTACAGCGTATATTTGATCATTTATTCCGTTTGTTGCATTGCTTCGGGACGAATGGTACCACCAGCTGTTTGAACTGTACCTGTATGTTATCAGTGTATTTTCATTACAGAATCACCCTTAGCTGTGTGTCTGCTTCTGTTTTACACACTACTACAGCAAACAGTAAACCTACAGTTATTTCTCTGCGTGTGTATTTTAGAGTTCACATTTTCAACATATCAGCCCTCCATTATCGCCTGTAGCTGTGCGGCTGCTGCAATTCAGCGTCTGAACCTGCTGGACGGCGCGCTGTCCCGCGACACGCTCCTGCAGTTCATGGCTAACGTCTTAGACACTGACCTGGTGAGACTTTAATTTTGGTGACTGAAACGTGTTACCACATGAAGGAGTCCAGATCCAATGAACAAGGCTCTAATTGTATCTTTAATCTAACACGACGTGGATAATAAGGAATCCGAGCCTGACCTGTTGTGTGTCTTCTCATCTTCTGTGTTGTTTGCACTGCGCTCTCGTTTGTGTTTTCCCACACAATATGCAAACAGGTTGGGTGGAGTGGCCCAGTCTAACCATCTGTCAACACGGACATGCTGCCTGTTCAGAGGCAGTATCATCAACAGGGAAGAGCTGTGTTTGCTGTGGTTGTTATAGACATGACTGTAAATATCAGTAAAGGAATGTTGTGATGTCTGACAGGTGCAAGTCACTTTGGGGTCATTTCACACAGTCCATAGTGTGAAGTGTGAATAAGTTCCCATGTCAGACAAGGTGTAGATTATTTTTCTCCCCCCCCCCCCCCCCCCCCCACTTCCTGTTTCTCTTAGGTGTCTCTCTGTAATTGTTATGCCGCCTTGGAGGAGACCCTGAAGCTCACTCTGCCCCCAAACACACCCCTGTGCAGGTCTGGTTCATCTCTTCCTGAGGTCAGCAACACACCTGTTAAGATCCAGGAAGCCAAACTGTCCCCTCTGAGTTTTACAGAATAGGCCCAGATGTCTCATTAGCTCCTGTTCATTAGAATTACTATTTTAATTCATGTATTTAATTTAGGCACACATGTTGAATTAATGCACAGTTATGTTGACTAAATTGTAGCTTTTGTTTCATGTTACCTGTTTGTATTTTCAGTTTTATCAAAATATTTTTAAAAATTCCCTGAGCTCATCTTTTAAGTTGTAATAAAATGTTGAATTAATTTCTAATTATAATATACTACAAACTGAATCGAAGATCTTAGGATTGAAGCATACTAAATATTCCAACTTTAATTAAAGCTGCTAGCAGCCTTGATGGGCCCTCGCACGTGTGGTTCCGCAACCCAGGACATTCCACCACCCAACAAAACAGTCACATGTCATATACTCATCAAATGTTCACAGGTGATGTGCATGTTGCAAATGCCATGACTGCTTGACGGATGAGAGATAGACAGACAAAGACTGTGTGTGTGTTTCTGTGGTGTGAAAATGTACATTTATATATTTACAAAACTATACATCTGTCTCCTCCTTATCTCTATCTCACGCTGTAATATTACGTCATCTTAGCTTTCCTGTGTCTGCAGTGTGTGTGTGTGTACATGCAGAATTTTCATATGTCTGCAACAAAATGCACAATGATGGCAGGTCACTAATATATAGATTTAGGCACTGCCTAAAAGTGGAGCTCTCATCTGTTTCTGGGTTGTAGAATTTTATTATATCCTAGACAGTCCCTTTTGTTTTATTTCTTTACTGGCTAGCACTGGCCACTAGGCGGTGTGTATGACTGGTAATTACTAACACTGGCCACTAGGCGGTGTGTATGAGTGGTAATTACTAACACTGGCCACTAGGCGGTGTGTATGACTGGTAATTACTAACACTGGCCACTAGGCGGTGTGTATGAGTGGTAATTACTAACACTGGCCACTAGGCGGTGTGTATGACTGGTGTATGAGTGGTAATTACTAACACTGGCCACTGGGCGGTGTGTATGAGTGGTAATTACTAACACTGGCCACTAGGCGGTGTGTATGAGTGGTAATTACTAACACTGGCCACTAGGCGGTGTATGAGTGGTAATTACTAACACTGGCTATTAGGCGGTGTGTATGACTGGTAATTACTAACACTGGCCACTGGGCGGTGTGTATGAGTGGTAATTACTAACACTGGCCACTAGGCGGTGTGTATGACTGGTAATTACTAACACTGGCCACTGGGCGGTGTGTATGAGTGGTAATTACTAACACTGGCCACTAGGCGGTGTGTATGAGTGGTAATTACTAACACTGGCCACTGGGCGGTGTGTATGAGTGGTAATTACTAACACTGGCCACTAGGCGGTGTATGAGTGGTAATTACTAACTGGCTATTAGGCGGTGTGTATGACTGGTAATTACTAACACTGGCCACTAGGCGGTGTGTATGACTGGTAATTACTAACACTGGCCACTGGGCGGTGTGTATGACTGGTAATTACTAACACTGGCCACTAGGCGGTGTGTATGACTGGTAATTACTAACACTGGCCACTGGGCGGTGTGTATGACTGGTAATTACTAACACTGGCCACTGGGCGGTGTGTATGAGTGGTAATTACTAACACTGGCCACTAGGCGGTGTGTATGACTGGTGGGACACGTACACAGACAAACCACAAAAAATCGACTCAATGGGTTTACCATTTTTTCTTAGGTATGGTGCTCCGCTATTATTGTGTGTGCATGTGTGTGTGTCTGTTTGTCAGAGGGAGAGAGAAAGTGTGTGTGTGTGTGTGTGTGTGTGAAAGAAAGAGTGTGCTCATAGATGATGTGTGTGCATACTTGAGTGTGTGTATGCATAAATATGCATATGACTGTGTGTGTATGAGTGTGCACAGATTTGTATATGTTATATCATCAGACTCATGATATCCAATAATTTTGTTAAGTTTCAGATCAATCCATCAATGAATTGAAAATTTTTTGCTCATTTCCTGCTTGGCCAGATGGTGGCGCTGTGCTAGACATCTGAATTACAAATGTGAATATAATCACAATCATAATACACAATATTTTGTAAAGTGTCAGATCAATCAGTTAAGGCATTGCCAATTTCTGGCACATTTCCTGCTTGGCCAGGTGGTGGCGCTATAACAGGCAGGCCCATTGGGCGTCAGGTTATCATAATAATAATAATAATAATAATATCTATTGAAGTAAGAAGTGTCCGACCATACAGTCAGTGCACTGTGGCTTTCTGACACGTTTCCTGTTTATGTGGCAAGATATTAAATCATAAGGCCATTTCAACATATTACAAGATATCAAAAATCCCCTTGCAATTTAATATCAGCGACATCTTGGCATCACGTATAACAAATTTCACATGAATCTCATGAACCGTCCAGGAGGAGCATGTTAAAATTCATCATGTGTCAAAACACACATATTCAAAACCCTGTTCTTTCCTTGGCCAGTTGGTGGCGCTATACCAGACAGGCCCATAACGGCTAAAGAGAATCAGAATCATATTACAAGATATCAAGTTCAACATTCAGCAATACCTTGGTATATGTTATAATATTTCAACATATTACAACATACCAAAAATCCCTTAGCAATTCAGCTTCAGCAATATCTTGGCATCATGTTTGCCAAGTTTGACATGAATCTGATGAGCCGTCTAGGAGGAGCACGTTACGAGTACGACCATGTGTAATTTCACTCCAAATGGCCTTATGACATCATCACTCCAAAGTTCTACCCATTCATTTCAATGGGAAATGGAAAAAGGGGCGCTATGAAGTCCCTGGGCCACAAGTCTGTGGCTGAGTAGCGATGACAATGACTGACGTGTGTATCAAATTTCATGAGTTTTCGTGCATGGGAAATGCCTCAAATAAGGCCAAATGCGGCAGAAAAATAAGAAGAATCCTTCGAAAAACAATAGGGTCTCGCATCGAACGGTGCTCGGGCCCTAATTAGAAGGGTCAGTCATTTGGAATTGCATGTGTAAGCTGGACCTGCACTAAATGCTCAAAAAAAAAAAAAAAACTCTCCATTGTTTTCCTTCTCAGAATAAATCAATCAGCACACAAGCACAATTAACTAAACTGCTGCTTTTCGGTTTGAGAGTTCATAAAGCTTTTAGTTCACTAAGCTGCACCTCTTGATATAACGTGTTGTTTGTTTTAAATGTTAAGCTGTGTTTGTTGTCCGTGTGAAACTGCATGCACAGCGCAGTTCTTTCACATTTTATTTGTTTTTGCACAGTGTTTGTATTTCCCATTTGACCTTTGCACACTGGACCAATGATGCCTTCAAGATGTCACTCAGTGTGAGAGTGAAACCAGAGTTTTAGAAATTAAATAATACACCACTGGTCTTTAAAAAAATATATATTTATTTGGGATTAGTTCATCTTATTGTTTTGTTTAACTTCACATTACAAGAGAAGTGAAATATTGCTCTCTTTTCTCTCAAAGCCATGTTTTATATCAGTATAACAGTTTAAAATATTATTCTTTTAATTTGTTCAAAATAAGTATCAGCAGAAACAGAATGCTGTTATCTTCCATCTCCTCTCCGGTGGATCTCAGGTGAGTGAATGTCTCAGTATGTTACATAACTGATTATTGGTACATGTCTAGTTTTTCAGAGACTTAAGTAGATCATGTGAAATGGCTAACGGCAGCTTTGATCTTGGGTTTCTCAAAAACCTAAAATAGTCAGACTTTATTACTCGAGCCATAAAACTAAATCAAAGCCCGTGCCTTAGATATGAAATGAAAAGATGAGAATGAATAATAGTTGTGTTTGAGGTTTTATTGACCCACTGATCCAGTACCGGTTTCAGCCATACGCTACAAAAGGTCAGACACAGTTTAAACGTTGACCCGACAACGTTACAGGGTTTGTTTCACGCATGGACAGATCGTCTCTGATGAGAACATCCACATCAAAAATACACACCACGTTTTTTCAAGTGTTGGCCACGTTCCAGGTTAAGACGAGCAGTATTGCACTGTAACATCGTTACTGCAGTTTCCCCCATGAAATGACAGTTAAACTGTAGAAGCTTAAGATCAATATGGTATTCTGAACTGTCATGGAAATAAAATGATAATTTAAATTGTCAAAAAAATTCTTGACATCAGACAGACGCAACAAAATGGATATCTGCCTTCATTTCCTCACAATCTCATTGTTTTTGAAAAACTTGCTTTTGTCCAACAATGAGAAGGGGGGAACAAAAAAACAATACAATAAGTGTTTTCACTTAGAGGCCTCAATGAGCGAGTGCCACTTACAAAACTGTTTTTACAAACTTCTTACCACAGTCTATTTACCTCTAATCCTTATCACAAAAGTAAATTCCTAAAGCAATAAATAGCCGTGTCTGATCTGGTGTGTCAGCCAAGAACAGGACTGATAACCGTCTGTCTTAAAGGTTAATCTTTAACAAGGTTAACAAACTTTGTTGTATTAAAAAACATCTTATCACTAATGGACTCTGAGCTGCAGTCATTTCAGATTGCAGATCATAAACCAAAAGCTTTCTTTTCGATTTTTTCTGTTCCTCAGTTCTCTGTAGTCCGATTATTGCCCCTTAAAAGGTGTTTTTTAAAAAAGTGTACTTTCAGCATCTTTGGTTCATGCTCAAGCTTAGGTCTCACAAAACAAGGCCCCAGTCTGACAGAGAGGCTGCAGCCTCCAGTCAAAAATGCATCAAAGAAATGTTGTGTAAAAGGAGAATCGCCTCTTGAACAGCAGCTGATTGGCCCATTTTGCTTTTCTCTACTGACGAACACTATTCCCTTTTCTACCCCATTTTGGTTCCACTAATAAACATCCTTTGTAGAGCATCTCAAGCAAAACTGTAATGGACTTATGCTGACCTGACAACCACATCTTAAATGTAAAATATCTAGTTTCAGCTAGCTCTACTTCCACCACCATTAAAGGGTCATGTGATGGAGACAGTCTCCGAGAGTCTGAACGTGGAAGCTTATCTAACTCGGGCTAGTCGTCCTTCCCTGCACCAGGACTACTGTCTCCACATTGATTCCATTCCCACGCAGAATCAGAATATGTCCTGTATTGGACTTGACAGATTTGAAGAAGTTTTGCTATTTGTATTGAGAGTTTCAGCTACCATGGGTGCCATGAGAGGCAGACTTGTAGACCTCGATCACGTTTTCGCAATCTGTGATGGAGAACGAGCTTTCTCTCATCTTGTCAGTATCCCATAATTCCTGCCCACTTTCCTTCAGGTCGAGTAAATTGTCAGCCGAAACACAGCCACGCATGGGGCCGCCCCGCGCTGGACGATCCACCTTCATTGCAGGTTCACGACGATCAGGCAAGTCTAACCGATCAAAGGATTCCGATGAAAGGATGCTGTCCTCACTGATTGCTGTACTGGGACGAGATCTGACGCCTCCTGGTGGAAGGGAGGCCGCTAGCTGGTCAAGCGAGCCGAATTCCCCAAATTCTTGCAAAACACCGGAGGAAAATTTTCCATTACGTTTAAGGATTCCTTTACATCGTGGTGGCATTGTAGTACACGGCTCAAGTTGTGGTGTTTGAGTGGAATCGCTGCTTTCAGTGGATGAGGAATAATAACCCGATTCCCTCTCTACTGGCTTCTTCAGGATACCCTTGCGAGGGGGCGGGGCTGGGGGAGGAGGTGGAGATTGAGCTACAGGTGGTGCCATTATTGCGTTAGTCATTTTTTCCTCCAAAGGAACCTGCGGTTCACCACACGGCTTCTGTTTCAAGCTGCCACGTTTTTTCAGGATGCCTTTAAATGGCCTGGGTGCAGTGTTCTCTTGCATGCTCTGAGAGACATTGTTTTCTTTGCGTGACCTGCGAATCGAGCGCTGACGAGTGATGGGCGCATCTCCCGTGACTCCACCTCCTGGACGTAGAAGACACCGCATTTTTGAGCCGCTATGCAGCAGAGGTCGAGACGTTCTTCGAAGCCAATCAGTGATTCGGGCAGAGTTGCTCAATTGTGATGTGGTGGTGGTTGTTCCCATTGTTTCATTCTCAGCGACGAGAGGACGCTGGTAGCCCCAATTAAGCCACCAGTGGCCTGCAATTTCCTCTAGAGTCGCCCTGCGATCAGGGTTTACCATCAGCATCCAGCGGATCAAACCACATGCATCTGTATGGAGAGGGAGGAGACTCGGTGTAAATTCTTTATCATGGCTATTTAAAATCATGCTGTAAGAATAATTTACAGCACAAAGTTTGTAGTGTTATCATAGCAGAATTACATTATCAATATTGTAGCCATACAGAATACTATCTGATATAGTATTAGTGTATTATGCTACTGATATATATTAAAAAGCTAATATAGCATAAAGGACATCTCTTTAAACATAAGTATAGTCGTCTTCCTCAGTTGCCTCCAATTTGACCTATGGCTTTTTGGCGTTTTACTGAATTTTGCTTCGGTATCGGTTCAAATCCTAAATGGTGGCTTTTCCAAGGAAGATACCCCATGAGGAAATAAAGGACGTGCACATTACACAAGTTATCTGACAGGAGTTTGCCCAAAATGGGAGTCCTGTTTAAAAGAACTGAAAGAGAATAAATACCTGATGGCTTGGTGGGTTTGCGGTAGTCTCCAGTGCTGATTTGTCGCACCAGCGTCTTGTAGTCATGGCCGTCAAATGGCATGGCTTCATGCACCAACGTGTACAGGAGGACGCCCAGAGACCAGCTGTCCACCTCTGGCCCTTTATACGGCCGTCCATTAACAATCTCAGGAGAGGCATACAGTGGGCTACCACAAAACGTCTGCAGATACTCGTCTCTCTGGTACAGGTTCGACAGACCGAAATCAGCAATCTGAAAATACAGCCATGCTATTAACATCACTCTCTTACCATCTCTTCAGTCAGATGTGTGTGTTTGTGCCCCATTGTAGTTTGCCACGGTAACTGATAGGCAGCGTATGGAACTTCCTAACTTGACGCCACTTTTCTGCACATGAACACAAAGCCATGTTGTGTTTGGATTGAAGCCGTGAGGCTGGTGAGCAATAGCGGGCATAAACGTGCAAAGCACGTCAATAAAGTGTTGACGTCTGCTGAAACTGAATCCTAAATGAGACGCAGCTATTGTTTATTTATAGTTAAAATGCTGACCAATGAAAACAGACTACAGATAAACACAGTGACTTTCCAACACAGGTGTGATGAACAAAATCTACAGTGCGGGCGATACTAAAGGGTGCGTGTGTGTGTTTCACAAATGCAAAATAGCTCACTGCATATACACACAAAGGGTGTGAGCTTTATTGGTACGTGTTCACTCGCTGGTTCGGCGTGGTGTGTCTCACCTTCACGTCTCCGTTTGCGTCCAGCAGGATGTTTTCCAGTTTCAGGTCACGATGCACGATGCCATTCTGTAAGAGAGGAATGTAAAAACGTGGCATTAAAACAAACTGCCAATTAAACAAAATGACTACAGCTGCAAAGTTCCCTCAAAATCCATGAAGAGAGAACCTCAAAAGCACAATAAAGAGCCTACTTTAAGGGTTATTCTGTGCTTTCAGATCTTTAGGTGAGAGAAATATGCTAGAAAAAAAAAAGTATTTATGGTCTGTAGTGTATAAAATGTTTAGTGTAGCGCACACGTCAGGACTTTTATTGGACATTGTGCTTTTTAGACTCTCTCTTTATTGTGTCCCAACTCTTATTCGGTGAGGCTCTGTTTAATGATTGTTTTTTGGGTTTTTTTTTGGTTCCATTTGATGTAGTTTTAGTCCTGTATCCTTTTTTTTTAAAATTATACCATGAACTTTTTACATGAGATCACACTGAGATTTTTTATTATTTTTATTATTATTATTATTATTATGGTATATTGTGCTTTTGATATTTGTTGTAGTTAATGTCAGTTCTTTATCCGCTTAAATCCATATGAGGTTTTTGGTTTCTGTCCATTTTCTTCACCCTGCTCTATAATTAACCCAACTCTGATTTACGTAGATGGCTGCAGTCAGAAGTTTACACACATGACAAAATGTCATGACAATTTTGGGCTTTCGGTGATTTCTCTGAATGGTTCTTTTTCTGTGGCAGAATGATTATACAACAGTCATCTTTAATATGAAAAAAAAATGGTTTTAACCTATTTTGGGTTTTATGAAATCAGCACAGGGTCATAATCATACAAGCAGCCACCTAATATTGGTTAAATGCCCCCGAGCGAGTCTCTCCTTCACCAGACACATTCACAATCAACAAGCTTCTGTCAGAATTCTGGTTGGATATTTGTCCTCCCTTCTTGACAGAATTGGTCGAGTTCAAATAAGTGTGTGTGTGTTTCCTGGAACAGACCTGACTTTTAATCACAGTGCACATATTTTCGATAGCGTTGAGGTCAGGACTCGTTTTAAGCTTCATGTTCTGCCATTTTATCCACAACCAGCTCTGATATGTGTTTGGGGTCTTTTGTTCTGTTGGAACACACAACTGTGTCCAAGTTTCTGATGGTTTGAGGTTCTGCTGAAAAATTCTGGGGTCATCCTCCTTCTTTATTCTTCCATCCACTTGAATGCAGCCCCAGAGCCTGATGCTGCCACCACCATGCTGAGCACCTGGTGCACTGTTCCTCTGTATCTCTGGTCATTGTGACCAAACACATCAATCTCTGTCTCATCTGACCATCAAACTTTCCTCCAGAAGGCTTTTTCTTTGTCCATGTGATCAACTGTAAACTTTATGCAAGCTCAAAGGTGTGGCTTTTGGAGCAGGAGCTTCTTTCTTGGGCAGCAGCCTCTCAGTCTATGGGGATGTGAAACTCTCCTGACTGGAGACAGCAGCTTCCAGTTCATGGCAGGCCTGGGTCCCTGAACATCTGAACCAGTTTCCCCTCAGGTGAGGGGGGTAGTTTGGATCTTCTTCCAACAAAGTAGCTCCACCCTTCGATAACTTGTACTTGCATATAAATCATTGGAACCGATGATGTTGGGATCTGCAGAGGTTTAGAAACGACTCCAGGAGACATTCCTGTGTGTAAATCTGTGATCCTCTTTCTCAGATCTGCACTGAGCTCCTTGGACTTTACCCATTGTACTGTGTGTTGGTCAGTCAAACTCTATGTTGTGCACAGAGAAGCTTCCAGCTGCAGTCAATCATCACTAACAGGAAGTTCAGAGGCCTTGGCAAGTTTAGACATTTTGAAAATTTCAGCTCCACTGAACTAATCATCAAACTGGGTGTACATATATTTTTGACCCTGTTTTGAGTTCAGAAAACCCAAAATAAATTAAGATCAAATTCTCTTTTTTCCCCTGTTAGAGATGTTGTAATCATTCTGCCACAGAAAAAGAACAGTTCAAAGAAAAGTCACTGAAAGTCCAAAATTGCCATCACACTCATGTCCCTGAATGTAAATTTCTGATCACGGCTGTAGATGTACACGTTTATTTGTGTCAGTACAGGTTTGTGGTCTGCTCAGTAGAAATCTAACCGGTTCAGTCTGCTTATCCTGTTTTACCAATCTCTAAATAAGGTCATTTAAATAAAAAAAAAGACACAGCGTGTGGAATGTGAGCTATGCCGCCCTGTTGTACTTCTCGGCAGGAGGGAATACCTTCAGCTCACGGATTCCCAGAAACCAGAGATCATTACGGGGAAAAGAGGAGGAATGAAAATGCAGACCAGAAAAAAGGGGAAGGTGTGTGTGTGTGTGGGGGGGGGAGGAATTTGAGCAAACATGCACATCAGGAAAATAGGAAAAAAAATGCAAAACAGCCACTTCCAAGTCCACAAATTGCTTCTGTTTGGGATCAACAAAAATATTTCCTTTTTTAGACACACAATTGCTCAGATTCCTCCTGATGACCTCTAATCTCATTTATTCAATTTACACAGATAAACAAACAATCAGAACCAGTCTATTGGGTAATCATGTTTTCTGAGGTAATAGATTTCGCCTGATGTGGGCATCAACCATTACATTCCTCAGGGGAAAAAAATCTAAATGTCAAATTTATTGAAATAATTAAATCACTTTTTAAAATGGCCTGCAGTTTCACAATTTGATTTTAATTTAATCACACATTGAAGTTTCAGTGTTGTTACGGGGTGGAGCTTCACATCGCACGCTGTTATGTAACTAACGCATGCACGCAGAGAATGTTCCTGGCCTTTGTTTCTGTCCAATTTCTGTTGCTTCATTGCTACCGTTTCATGTCTGTGTGGTTATATAAGGCAGAGATTTGTGTGCGCACGCTAGTGGAATATACAGCCACACAAACTGGATAATAAATCAGACATCTTGATTAAAATGTTAAAAATATTCCTGAGGGAAACATTGTGTGTATAACTTGCGTATGGTGTCAGAACGAGGCTAGACGTGTAGAGCAGACGGAGTGCAGTAGTCAGGAGGAGATTTACCCGATGGCAGTAGTGCACAGCTGAGACAATCTGTCTGAAGATGTGTCGGGCCTCTCGCTCAGAGATCTGCCTCTCGCTGATGTAGTCGAATAAATCTCCTTTACTGGCGTACTCCATCACAATCACAATCTTATCCTTATTCTCAAACACTGCGCACACACACACACACACACACGTTAATATCTGTACTTTGATTGCATTCATTATATTCTCTCCATTATAGTTTTTTTATAGAACATATCTGCCATTGAAAGAAACGTTTACAGTATATGACACAGACCTACATACACACCACATGACAGACAGAAGATGCGCTCATTTAATCTGAATCGTGACTAAACAAAAGACTTTGGGTGACAGTAATAATGCAGTCTCCCAACATCATGAACTTCTCAGCTTTCTTGTTAAGCTCCTGATATAATAATGAACACAGTCTCAGATTTAACACCATTTAACTTCTCACTTCCAGTGCCGCCTCGTTTCACACTTGTGTTTCTCCTGGGTTTACATCCAACAGTCACACGACTGAGAACAGCGCTCACTTCAAAGGGGGAATTTATTTATTGTACACATATGAAGTGAACTGTAGATTTGCCCCCACCCTCGGAGAATTCCCCCCTGCTGTTTATTACACTTCAGACCTACCCTCGTATACGGTGATGATGTAGGGGTGATTGAGGGACGACATGATCTCAATCTCTCTCCTGATGTGTGTCAGGTCCTGCTCATCTTTAATATTTTCTTTCCTGATGGATTTGATGGCCACCTGCAGTGGAAACACAACACACACCACATGATAGATTACACCCATAGCACAAACACGACTTATCATTTCTCCCTTTTCTCCTTTCCACACTTTTTCACCCTCTAACATGCTATCCTTCACTTGCAGATTAGACTGGTGTGTGTGTGTGTGTGTGTGTGTGTGTGTGTGAGAGAAAGAGAGAAAATTCTTGAGACTCCATGGACCTGTGTGTGTCGTCAGGGACCTCCAGGACAGGCGAGACAGAGGGTGAGTAACAGATGTCAGAGGCCACACACACACTCATCATGACACCTGTGTGTATCAGGAACATACAGTTGGCCCTCTTCAGGGGATTCATTCATCACATTTTACTTCTGAGTACCAGCTGACCTCAATACTGATGTTTTACACTTGAATAATCCAGGAAGTAACTTTAAGCAGTGTGTGTGTGTGTGTGTGTGTGTTCAAAATGTTGGTTTCCAAAATTAAAAATGACTGGAGTTCTGGGCTGAGTGTCATGTGGTGTTGTATAGTGTTGAATGAGGGTGGTGCGGGTTTGTGGTTGTAGATATGTTCAGGCTGATGGTGTTTATCTGTTCAGCTCCACAGTTCACTTCATTTTGTCTGCATTTACCCACAACGCAGCAGGAAGTGAGGGAGTGATTATGTGGAAGTCTGCAGTGGTTAGAGACGGGTCTCGACAGGTTTTTATCTTTCGGTGGATTTCCAGCGTGTCTCCTGACAGGAAATAACAGAGGGCAGTTTGGACAAGTTAAATTTAGTCACGTTCACTGGGACGCGCGCCTGGCATTTCCTCCTCAGGAGATTAGTCCATTCTGTTTTCACCACCTGTGTTTCTCTCTGCTATTTTTAGAGAAGCCTGGTGCAGATACAGTATGTGGAGGATAAGTCCTGCAGTCATGAGATCACTCACTCTCTCTTTTCTCTCCTTTCTCAAACACACAGACCAGTTCGGGGGGGAGGGAGAAAAAAACAAAACAGGAAAACTATTCACGTCTCAGCACGTCCTTAATCAAACATGTTCCAACAAGAGCACAGAGCCTTTGTCTCACTCTGCGTCTGTCTCACTCCCTCTCCATAGTCAGACTCTCTCTTTTCAATCTTTCATCTTCACCTTTCTCCCTTTGTCCATCCTTTTCGCTTTTGTCCTTTCTCCCCACTCCCTGTCTCTTTGCTCCACCCATCTGTCGTCCACCAGAACCGTGAGAAACGTTTGGAATTAAAACACTTCAGGACAGTGAAACAGTGATAACCAGGAAAGAGGAAGTTCTCGCTGGGGAAAAGCCCAAAATGATTTTTCCTTTATTTTTGTCCTGTTATGTCTTCTTCTTCCATCTCAGGGTTCAGTCACTGGTGCCCCATTCTCACCTTCTGAACCCACCCCCACGGTGAAACCTGAATGCTGAGACTCTCATGCCAGACTTGGTATCGATTCTTGATGTCATCTCACACCTTTCAAGTGAAATCAGCTGTGTTAAGGTTCCATCCCAAACACGAGAACCCACAGAGACGGTGATCTGCTTCTTGCTGTTGTGTATCTGATGTTGGAGTGATCATACACCGTGTGTTACCCACAATGCACTGTGAGTGGGTTTAATACTGTACATGTGTACAGTATGTGTTGAGTATTGTGATGCCTGATTACGGACACTGAGCTGAACTTCCTGTCCGTGTTGTACTGACCACATGATGACACACAACCACCGAGATCACCACACTGGGGGAATTTGACTCATTTCTTCATGCTCCCTCATTGCTCCTCAGATGAGCGTCTGAAGCCGAACTGCATTAACCAGAGAACAGGAATTGAAGATAAATGTTTAATTTGATGCTAACGTTGTAATCCTCAGGGTTAAAGTGTAGGATTGAGGTGAACGGCGTGACACTGAAGAGAAACTGTGGAAAGGACATGCTTATCTACACCACAGCCACTGCACGCGCACAAACACACACTAAACAGCGTTAGCTCAGGATAAACTGTGTGTGTAAACAATCAGCTGGTTCAGTGCGATCAATGCTACTTCAAGTCTCAAATGCACTGAAAAAATGTTCATCATTTAAACCTTTCAGTAAATCCTGCACTGGGATAAACACCGAAATCTCCAGTTTCACTATTTCACCCAGTCAGAATTAGTAACACACACACAAACATTTAAAACATTAAACTCACGTGCAACATCGTCACCTGGTGCATTAATTAAGTCTGTTTATGAGGAAAAGGTGCCAAGTTACAGAACCGCTGGGGTTTATAAAGACGCGGTGTGTTACTGCATAGTTTGAGTGCCAGTAGTGATACTGTCTCTGGGCCATGAGGTGGAAAATACTGAGATCTTTATCCTTTTAAGACACAGTAAAGTGCAAAACAACAAACATCCAAACACTCAAGTCTTTGTGGAGCTTCCTAGAAAGGTTTCAGGGCTTTTTCCAGCAGTTTGTGTGGGTTATTTCTCTCTACATTGACACTGCAAACTAACTCACTAACCCACTCACTCAGTGTGTGTGTGTGTGTCGTCCTGGTGATTTTGAAATGTCGAGCAGTTGTGACTTAAGGTGACTGGACTTGTCATAATGATAAACTTAGTGTCACATCTTGTAGCTTTCAACAAATAAGTGAACAAACTAGCTATAATAAAAATAATAATAATAAATGTGTTGAATCACTGCATGCCACTCATTTTTACACCACAATAAAGTGAATTAGTGAGGAATTCTTTTTATAATGTTTTATATTTAAAACACACATGCATTCACACAGATCAGGATAAGAGAGAGACCAATTAATATAAAAACATGTGTGGTTTTAAAATAGATGAGTGTGTGAGTCAGAGGGAATGTTTTTATGTTGATGGTTCTAAAGAAGTCTATGCTGATGTCACACCTCTGGAGCTCAGAATGAAGAAATGAAACAAACATCAACAAATCCAGTTTCTCCAACTCACACGCTGCTAACCTGAGCGGAGTCTTTCTGTACACACGCCCTCGGGTTACTGAAAGCCCTTTCTGACAGGATGAGAATGAAGAGGATGAAGATTAAAACCTGTTGTGTGTGTGAACAGGGAGTGGGCCAGTTTACGGTGTTTTTCTCCTCGCTGTGACTCATGCCATGCTTCCCTCATGAACACAATAAGACACTGCATGCTTACGCTTGGTTGGTGTGTGTGTGTGTGTGTGTGTGAGAGACGCTAGCACGTGAGCACAAAGTCATGGGAATGACAGTCAGGGTAAACAGAACAGTAGGTTGAAACGGCTCTCCTTGTGACTGCAGCAGTTCCCTCAGCTGTCACCTGCAGTGTCTGAACCCTGAAGGTCCCTGACTGATCTCCAACAAGGAGAAGAACCTTTATTTCTTTTAAACTGGTCCATTTCTGTGTGTCTTAAATCAATCAGGTAAAAGCTGCACACTGCAGGTTGAGAGCAGGATGGACTGATCTGGATGTAAACACGAGTTCAGCACAAACATGTCTTTTTATTACTCTTCTCTATAAACATTGAGAGTTGAGTTCAGAGAGTGCGGGGTCTCACCAGTCTTCCTGTTCTGTCCACAGCTTTCTTCACCTTGCCGTATGTCCCCTTCCCCAGAGTCTGCAGGAAGTCGTACCTGTGCTTCAGGTTGTGTTTGTGATGATGCCGCTTGACCGCGTGCCGCTTTCCCGGAGAGGGGCACTTCCGGTCGGCATGGTGACCCTCCGACACAGCCGCCGTGTCCCCTCCGCGTCCCAACCGCGCCTCCATCCGCACCCGGTCACCGCGCACCCGGTCACCGCGCACCCCACTCATCCAGTGCACTTCACTCATCCAGTGCACTTCACTCATCCAGTGCACTTCACTCGAGTTCCCAGGGAGGACTAAAACTTTCACACGCGCTCCTCCAGCGGCTCCTGTTGCACACACACTGACACACACTGATCCACACACACACTGATCCACACACACACTGACACACACTGATCCACACACACACTGATCCACACACACACTGACACACACTGATCCACACACACACTGACACACACTGATCCACACACACACTGATCCACACAGGTGACACACTGCGGCCCTCAGCTCCGAGTCACACATGGGCGGGGCTTGGTGTGTGGGCGGGGCTTGGACAGCTGGGGGTTTCTTTAAAAGGAAATGAAATCCGCATTAAGGTGTGAGATGATGAAGATCGCACGCGCGCGTCCGGGGAATATTTAAATGAATCAGTTTACAGATGAATAATTCAGACTCGCTGATTAATATCCGTGTTTATTTGGAGAACATTTTATTGAGAGGAACAAAATTCACTTGCAGCAGATTTCCAGTGGTGGAGACGCGGGGTGACTCTGAGCTGAAGAAATACTTTTAACTTCCAGAAGTGAAAACGCGTCTTTACTGTCAGTAATTACAGTGATATCAGTCACACAGTCCCCAGAATGCATTCTTAACAGACACGAAGAGGCGTGTGGAGGCCGGAGAGGATTCACACACACACACACACACACACACACACACTTCTTCATCTGAATAAAATGGGGAATAATGCACACACAGTCAGTGTCTTGTACAGATTTACAGGACATGCAGTAGAATCTGCTGAGATTTAATATTTCCTGTAGAAATACAGCGCTCAGGCGATTCTACGCCTCACATCAGATTCTCTTTGAAGTAACAGTAAACGCGTTTTTAACTCTTTTGTGAATTGCTTCAGGCTTAAACGTTTTGTATCTCATATTAGACATTTAAAGTTAATCAAATATAATCCAACCACGATGTGAGCAAAATACTACATGTCCCAAGAAACACTCTCCAGCCTAGCTAACGTTAGCATCGAGCTAATCATCAGTGACGAGCATGCTAGCTGGTGTGTGAGAGAGAGAGAGTATTCCTGTTAGTCTGGAGTGAGCTGAGACCGACAGTGAAACAGAAACTCAGTGATGGTGTTTAAAGATCACTAAGTGAACTCACAATGATTCAACAGGACAACACTTTTACATTTTCAAAATATATCAACCTGATCTCTAATCATGTATTGATTAATTTAAGATTATTCAAATCACTGATTATTATAAACATTTTCTGGGTTTCAGTTAAGGACTCAGTGGACTTCCGGCTTCAGTGATGACGTATACACTCACCTGCTCAGGCGAGTCAGCATTAAAACATCCCCATTTCGTTTTTCCCCTGACTTTGACTGTCTGTTAGATTCTGGGACAGCAAATTTAGTTTAACAGTGGTTAGCGCTGGGCGGCACGGTGGTGTAGTGGTTAGCGCTGTCGCCTCACAGCAAGAAGGTCCTGGGTTCGAACCCCGGGTCCGGCGAGGGCCTTTCTGTGCGGAGTTTGCATGTTCTCCCCGTGTCCGCGTGGGTTTCCTCCGGGTGCTCCGGTTTCCCCCACAGTCCAAAGACATGCAGGTTAGGTTAACTGGTGACTCTAAATTGACCGTAGGTGTGAATGTGAGTGTGAATGGTTGTCTGTGTCTATGTGTCAGCCCTGTGATGACCTGGCGACTTGTCCAGGGTGTACCCCGCCTTTCGCCCGTAGTCAGCTGGGATAGGCTCCAGCTTGCCTGCGACCCTGTAGAAGGATAAAGCGGCTAGAGATAATGAGATGAGATAATGAGATGAGTGGTTAGCGCTGTCGCCTCACAGCAAGGAGGTCCGGGTTCGAGCCCCGTGGCCGGCGAGGGCCTTTCTGTGCGGAGTTTGCATGTTCTCCCCGTGTCCGCGTGGGTTTCCTCCGGGTGCTCCGGTTTCCCCCACAGTCCAAAGACATGCAGGTTAGGTTAACTGGTGACTCTAAATTGAGCGTAGGTGTGAATGTGAGTGTGAATGGTTGTCTGTGTCTATGTGTCAGCCCTGTGATGACCTGGCAACTTGTCCAGGGTGAACCCCGCCTTTCGCCCGTAGTCAGCTGGGATAGGCTCCAGCTCGCCTGCCACCCTGTAGAACAGAATAAAGCGGCTAGAGATAATGAGATGAGATATTCATTTGGCTTAATCCATGTTTCTGTTAAACACAGTACATTAAACTCCTGATCAGTAATGAGTTCATTAACCATTAGCGCTTTAGATGTAAGAGATCTAATATTTAATAGCCCCACCTTTAGATCAAAGGTGCTGGTAGCAGCTGTACAGTCAATATGATCTAATTTTATATTGATTAGGTTACTGAAACAAACTCTCTGAATATTTCTACTTTTTTGTTTAGCCCGGGGAACAGACACAGCCTCGATGTAGTGGACCCTGAGTGACGACTCTGTGCAGCTAGCAGACAGTCGGTTTAGCCTGTTCGTCTGCTCCCTGGCCTTGGCTCTGGATTGTCAGAAATTAACTAGGCCTGTTCTGAGACTATGACCTATGCTACAGGAAATGAGAGCAGCACCTTCCCGAGTGGGATGGATACCGTCCCGCCCTAACAGGCCAGCAGTGCCCTCAAAATTAGCCCAATTATCTATAAAGCCCACACTGTTTTCAGAGCACCACCTGGACAACCAGCAGTTCAGCGACTATAACCTGCTGTAAGCTACATCGCCACGCCGCATTGGGATGGGGCCAGAGCATATAGTCAACTGTAGTCCTCAGACATAAAAGCATTACTGTAAGAGTCCAGAGCGTCTTCCAAGTGTGACTCTCAACTGTGTGCTCTGCATTGTGCTGTCGACTCGTGTGAAACCGCTTGGTGTAGTTACAGCATGTCGCCGGCAGGTGGAGACAAAACACAAGCCGTGTGGGCGGGTCCCAGGAGGTTGAGTAAATGTAGAAAGTACCTTTAAATTCCCCACTTGCTTTTATAAACACGGAACCGTCCCAGACAATGGGATTCCTCTCAGAATAGACTGTACTGTAAACCTTTAAAACTTAAATAATAAATTAAGTGATCAGATTTACAGCTTAGAACATTAACTCACTAAAATTAATGTCGAAACTGGGAATTTTCACCATAGCGCCACGTTTTAACGTATAAAGGGCGGGACACTTGTTGTGACTACATATCCCAGAATGCACCGGAGCAGGGCGAGCCTTCAGAAAGCCCAGTCAGCGCGCGAGAGCAGGCTGGATTTCACACGCAGTAGCTCCGGGATCAGCACCGCCGCTGTGACGAAACAAACCGGCCCTCGCTGGAAAGTGCACCCCGGAAGTGTGGATTTATTCGCGAGCGCACTGCAGTGGAAAATCTGAGCTGGTGTGTGTGAGGCGGGTCGGGCTGTTCTGGAGCGGGTTCTAATGCTCAGGCCTGGGTTCGGACTCCGATACGGGCATTTGCACGGTTCTGCCTGAGTGATGGGTCGCTGTGGAGCGGGTTAGCTTCCTGGCTAAAGAACGCTGTTGTCTGTGACAAGTTAGCTAGCATCTGGCTAATAAAGAGAGCGCGGTTCGGTTCTGTTTGGGTTTCTTGTTGCTCTCGGCTTGTATTTCCCCCACACCGCAGGCCAGGGCGCGGCTTTCTGACGGGATCTGATCTCTCACACTGTGGTTCGGGTTTTGTTGTTGCTGCTGTGAGGCGCAGGGGGGCCAATACTTTCTCTCCACACACAGGACTCGGACTGTCCGGCTGTAATGTCTGCGATGCCTGCGGGTTGGGTCTGATGATGATTTTTTAAAGTGCATTAAACAGCTCTCGGATTTGAAAAATGTGAAGTAAACGCCAGCGCTGCAGTGAAGCTGCTGAGGGAATAGGAATTAATTTTCACTCTTAGAAACAAAACAAAAACATCCGGTGGCTTTTTTCCCTTCATCTCTAAAACACAACGTGCAGGAGGTGCAGATGTGAGAGAGGAGGTGCAGATGTGAGAGAGGCGGTGGGTTTTAGATCTGAGACCTGAGGTTCGTCTCAAAGCCTTGGAGGAAGAGGAGGAACTCTTCATCACCATCTTTGTGTGTGTGTGAGAGAGAGAGAGAGATGACTGAGGGAGGACATGCGAAAGGACGGAGGGAGGAACTCCAGAAGATGAGTCCTTTACCCCGAGAGCTTCATCGTGTCTTCATGAGCTACAACAAAAGCTCAGCGCTGCTCAAGAAGAACCTGAAGGAGACCATCAGCTTCTTCAGAGAGATGAGGCAGAACTACAGCAACGTGTGTACGGCTGGAGACCCTGAGCAGGGTGAGGCACACCAACACTCTGCATGCTGATTGGTCGGAAGGTGTTGATTAATTCTCTCTAACAGCAGCTCTGACTGTAGTGCAGGTTTATATTAATGCACCAGATCTGATTATAATACATTATGGTTTCTATAGTAACAGCTCGTACACAGGGATGTGTCCAGCAGAGACTCCACTGACGATAAACTGTGTGTGTGGTGGTTTCTGGAAGGAGTCTCCAGTGTCAGCACTGTGTAACAGTCAGAAGTGAAGCTGGAACTTTAGGAGTTTTAAGCTTCTGTACAGTTTCTTACTCGCATCAAACAGCTGCGTTTTATTTCTCTCAATTACAGAGAGAGAGAGAGAGAGAGACTGGCGAAGGAATGACTTTATCACTGCTGTAATGTGAGAACAGGAACTTGCTTTCTGTGAACATTAGAAGTATGACATGTCCATCTTTAATCAATAGGCAGTAGGAATTGTTAGTGAGTTGCTGTGGTGTAAGAGGAATAAAACACTTGGGGTGTGCTGTTAGAGGAAAATCATCAGTCTCAGGGTGGTGACAGGAACTCCACATCAAACACGCACAGTTTATTCCTCACACATTTGTGCTTCAGTAAGCAGAAGGTTGAGTTCAGACCCCTGCACTGACTCAGATGGCCTGATGGTGGCACTATAATGGAGTTTTGCATTTTCACACATTGAGAAGCGTAGAACCACATTCGCTCTGGGTTCAACCACATCAAAGCTTCGGGAACTGTTAAGCTCCACCCACTGAGTCTTGGAGCTTATTAATCGGACGGGTTCTGCGAAACTGGATGTTTTTGTTTCTTTTCTCGACAAATTTAATAAAATATTGATGATGCAGGAAGCATCGCAGACTTTCCCTCCCTGAGGTGCAGAGAAAAGAGATTCTGAAAACCACTCATATGCAAGAGATGCATGAATATTACCACAAAAAACTATAAACAGGAAGTGAGGTCATGCATCTGTAAAGGTGGATGATTTTCATTGTCCGTTTTGATGAGTTTCAGTCTCATAGCATCAGATTTTTAATTTACTGTCACTTTTTTTTTTCCCCAAAACCTTTTTCTCATAATTTATTTTTTCCAATTTTCAATTCCAAAATAACGCGCAGTTATTCCTCGCATATTTGTTGTGCTTCAATAATCAGAATAACGCTGAATGTTTTCTGAATGCTTGTGTACAGAACTCTTGTCCTGAGAGAACTGAAACGGTGTGAGGCGGCTGACTTGTGTAGCACGCCAAGTTAAACTGGTGGCCACACACTGATTAACTGTGAGCGACGTTCACCAGCGTTCAGTCACTGAGGAACGAGTGTGTTGGAGTAAAATAACGCTGGGTATTTTAATTCTCTTTGAACTGAACTCATCAACCAGCGTAATAATAATTATAATAAATTATTATTGTGGAGTTGAATATAAATGTGCTCCAGGTGTGTATTGGGTTAAAGCCCAGTTCCAGAAGGAGATTATTCTGGTTTATTGACTGAGTCGAGCTGCTTTCACTCACTGCTCAATAAAACCTTGTTCTGTTCATTAAGCACCTTATTCACCGCCTCATCCAGTGACTGCTGAGAAAAGCAACACTGATTAAACGCCGCTCAGAAACGGGCCGAGATTAAACACCACTCGGGGGCGGACCGATACATCAGAGCCGAGCCGTCAGACCGTACCGAAGGACATTTTCACATCACACGGTTTCAGGTCAGAGTCCATCCAGATTAATTCTGCTGTTTTATCAATCGTTTGTTCAAAACAGGGTCACTGAGACAGACTGATCTCTCTCTCTCTCTCTCACTCACACACACACACACACACACACACACACACACACACACACTCTCGGTATATGATGCTAAACTGGTAGCTGTAAGCTTCCATGACTGCTTAGTTACGTCACCTTATAGCTGCACAGAAGGTCACACACTGAGCACGTGCCGTGTGTGTGAGTGATGCAGATTTTAGTTTTGGTCTGAAGTAAATTAAAGTTTTATTTAAATGCCATCTTCTTGTCATGACTTTGCCTGATGGTACATGAACCATGAACATGTTCTCGTGTCCACGTGCAGTCCACAGTCAGGGCAGGAGTAATGAACGTTCCAGGGCGGAGTTTCTGTCCCACTTTTCCAGAGGAATTGAGGACTAAAGGTGAATTTACACAACAAGCATCTGATTGTTCTCTCACTGAGGCTGAGAAAGTTTTAATCAGCTCTCGCTCACATCCTCCTCCTTCTGAGGGCAAAAATTACAGCTGTGAGTTTCTCCCACAACAGCCTTCATCTCATAGACAGATGAGCGGGCAGACAATCTGAGAGACCGGTGCTGTACTGACTCACAATTTCCATATTTTATAAAGCGTTTATTGAAGGAAAAACTTTTATTTTGGCCACGTTTGGCATAAAGCAGAGCAGCGTGTGGTTGAGGGTCGAGGGGTCGAGTTCCTCAGGCGCTGTGATTTTTGTTTATGAAAGTGTTTTTAAACATTAAAGTATTTAATGAGTTAAAATGTTTTTAGGCGACATTAAAGTCACGATGTTCTGTTCTGGCACTCAACTCAAACCTGGTTTAACGTGTGTGTGTGTGTGTGTGTGTGTGTGTGTGTGTGTATAAAGCAGCTCAGTGCTGGATTGTTGTATAACCTCACAGTGACTCAGCAGAGATTAGAACTGTGCTAATAACCATCATGAATAGTGTGTGTGTGATTGGATCATAAGATGAGGGCCTGGGGGGGGGGGGACAGACAGGGGACACACACACACAGTGTGGAGGATTTAAATTGTGATGTAATAAGTATCTGCCCCGCCCCTCAGGTCAGCTCAGCTGTGTCTTCATCCCCCGTCCTGATGAAGAGTTCCTCCATGGTGTGGTGACTAGCGCCCCCTACATCCTGGTCCTTGGACAAGACTGCCCTGCCCGCTACCAGCTCCTCAACTGCCTCCTGGGTGAGAAGCTCCTCCCTCTCGGCTCAGACCTGGGCAGGGCCTGTGGGTTGAGGGGAGGGGCCTGTAAAAGAAGGAAGCTGTGTTTCACTCATGGGCGTCAGAGGAGACTGGGCCTGGCTCTCCCGGGGCAGTACGAGCTCGTGCACCAGTTAGCAGCTAACTGTAGCTGCTGGGACACCATCCCCCTGCAGGACCTGGAGATCCAGGACGAGTGTGAGGATCCGGCGAACCGATTGGCCGAACTCGAGGTCACGTTGCATCACACTCTGTTGCAGGTATGTGAGCAGGGAATCATGGGAAAGTGTTGCACAGTGACCGCAAAGATCCTGTAAAAACCTGAGTAGGAAAGAGGAAGGGAGCGGAACACAGTCCAGACCGTCCGCTCGTTAATCAGTTAAACCTTGTAGTGTTTGAGCTGGAGTGTTTTATTCCACTGATACCACAGCGATTTGACAACCACTCCAGCGTTTAATTTATTAACGAGCAACAAGTTACACACTTAACGGTTTAGTGAGATTCAGTGGAACAGCCAAGAGACGAGTTCCTTACTTTCTCCTTTACTTTCGAATAACAGTAAAGTCATGTGCTCACAATCTCACACACACACACACACACACACACACACACACACACACACACACTAAGCAAAGCAAAGTGCTGATGCTGGAGACGACTCCTGTAAATGTTAACTAACCCTTTCCTCACAAAAACCTTCATCACATCAACATTTCACATTTTTAAAACCTGTTTATTCATGATGGTGTTTGTGGGGCGTCGGCTTTACTGTCGAAGCGATAGCATACTGGAACAAGCACGTGCCAATCCAGCCAGACGCATTTTATTTATTTATTTATTTATTTATTTATTTAATTTTAGACTGCTGTCTCATGCAACATCATTGGCTGGTATCTCTGTGATTGACAGGGGAGACAGAGTATGCCCCTCCCACCCAGAGAGCACAGCTGGATTTTTTTCCTCTCTTGAACTCCTGCTAACAGATTTGAAATAGGAACTTGCGATCTCTGGAACAACAGGGCAAACGCGGGAGCCATGTGAAAATGGTTATTGACTAATCAGTGGTCTTCACTGTTTCTAGCTCCACCCACACGTCCCTGTTCAGTTCTCTCAGTTCTCTCTTGCCCCTTTTCCACCAAAGCAGTTCCAGGGCTGGTTCGGGGCCAGTGCTTAGTTTGGAACCGGGTTTTCTGCTTCCACTGACAAAGAACTGGCTCTGGGGCCAGAAAAACCGGTTCCAGGCTAGCACCAACTCTCTGCTGGGCCAGAGGAAAGAACCGCTTACGTCAGCGGGGGGGCGGAGTTGTTAAGACCAACAACAATAACAAGACCACCAAAGCCAACATAACACTGGCTAACGTTAGCTCATAACAAAGGCTAACATAACCATCTCACATTCAGTGTAAGTAAGAGTCAAAACGTTATTAGGTTATTACGTTTCTCCTAGAACGTAATCGCCGTCCATGCAAAACCTGTTGATCAATACATACATATTGGATCTGCCGTTTTCTGATCCCAGTGAAGCACCGTAAAGCCAGAAGCAGCAGCTGTACAAACGTGAAGTCATCCATTATTGTTGCTGCTGCTTCTTCTCTGTGTTGTTGCTTCGATGTTCGCACCAAGGTTTATGCAAACGCAGCAACGTAACTGACGTATACAGTGACGTAATGACATGGCTCCCCTTAGCACCGCGGGCTGTGGAAAAGCAAACTGGTTCTCAGCTGGCTCGCAAGTTGAACGAGTTGTGCACCAGCACTGGAACTGATTTGGTGGAAAAGGGGTACGTGAAGGAGAACCAAATTCAGTTCACACTCAGCAGTGAAAATAACCACAAGCTGGGGATCAGCTGAACCATCAACTCTGAGGAGAGGAATCAATTTTACACAGACACACACACAGACAGACACACACACAGACAGACATGGACAGTGAAGGAACTATGACTTTGTGTTATTGTGCAAGACTGTTTCAGTCACTGAAACAGTTTTCCTTACTAATAAAAGACTTTCTTTTCACACACAGAATGGAATTTAAACCTCAAAGCAGTATGATGGAACTCTGTGTGTGTGTGTGTGTGTTTTTAGGTGTTTAATCAGGGCTGTTTAAAAACTGTATTTGTACTGTGAAGTCATCACATGCACACAACATGCACTCGTGTGCTCTTTCCCTCTCACACGCGCACGCCATTTTTAGCTAGATCTAGTTTTATAGACCCAGGAGTGGAGCTTCAGTTACATCTTATCAACCATCACATTATAATTTTACCCAGCACTCACTACTGCCCGGCACGGTGGTGTAGTGGTTAGCGCTGTCGCCTCACAGCAAGAAGGTCCGGGTTCGAGCCCCGTGGCCGGCGAGGGCCTTTCTGTGCGGAGTTTGCATGTTCTCCCCGTGTCCGCGTGGGTTTCCTCCGGGTGCTCCGGTTTCCCCCACAGTCCAAAGACATGCAGGTT
Source organism: Neoarius graeffei (assembly GCF_027579695.1). NCBI lineage: Eukaryota > Metazoa > Chordata > Actinopteri > Siluriformes > Ariidae > Neoarius > Neoarius graeffei. The sequence continues at coordinate 56,012,940 of NC_083594.1, read as the reverse complement.
AGGTTAACGTGCTGATGACACGAACATGACTCTATGCAATTTCTTAAATAAACTATACAACATGGCAAACATGTTAGATTTCTGTTATAATTACATGAAAAGAAGCTGCTGTTACACGAATATCCAACTTTTAATTGCACAGCGCAAGAAAACTGGGTCCGTGGCTCGCGGCCATGCTGTGACATCAGCGGAAGAACACGCTGCGGTTCACTGGCTGTTCTGCTCAATGGAAATGGCGCATGAAAACGCCGGTGAATTCTCTAGTGCTAGCTCTTCAACAACCAAATACTGGTACTTTAAGCAGTGATCATGATGGCATGATTTTATCTGATTTTAAATAAATGAGATTGATAATAATGTGAATGTTCACAACTAGTACATACAAACTCTGCAGCTTCTGATTCAGCAGCTGCGTCATACTCCGCAAAAACATCAGCAAGAACCTACAATATAAATGGAAATGCAATACACTAAGCTCAAATGACTTTTGGAAAGTATAATTTCTAAATTTTTTCTACATATTCTTGAAGTCGGTCATCGGGGTACTTGCTATCGTTCCCTAACAACGCATGGCAAAGGGTAAAGTGTAGTGTTGCTACGAGTACTTGCTAAAGCCTCCGGTGGAAGATCCTCGATGTGCTGATAAGACATACAGTTCTATAGAACACACAAGTGTCACGATAATCACAAAACAGATGCAAATTGTTAAAATACCTAATTTTTAAGCAATCATGTGTTGATCTCTTCCGAATAGAATCTATGATGCCTACCCTCTTTACCCTTTGCCTCTCGTTGCTAGGCGGCAGTTACATGAAAGCCGCAAGCTTTCACAAGCAAATACATGACTGATATCACGCCGACTTTGATTACATTTATGATTATCATGAATGTGTACTCTATGATGTGTACTCTAACGCTACGTTCACACTGCAAGGCTTAATGCTCAATTCCGATTTTTTTGTGAAATCCGATTTTTTTTGTGAGGTCGTTCACATTAACAAATGTATGCGACTTGTATGTGATCCTCAGTATGAACGAAAAGCGACCTAAAAGTGTTCCGCATGCGCATTGCAGGATACGACGACGTCACACGCAGTGAGCATGGCCAGTGTTTACGGAAGTAAAACCGCCCGGTTGCGGTATGACCCATCCAATCTAGCTTGAATAGCTGCATCCCCCCAAATGGAAATCAGCTCCCTAACCTCTGCGTCCTTCCATTGAGAAGATTCAGAACCTTCACAGCCCGAAGCGTCCCTCGCATTGATGTCATGCGCAGGGGCGCAGATACGTTTTTTGAACTGGGGGACAAAAAACTGGGGGGGACAAAGCTGCCAGCAAACCAACCCCAACCCCGATATGCCTGTCAAACTTGTTGTTAGTAACCATAGCAACCAAGCTCGAGCTCGCAACCTGTGCAGTCTGCGCAGCTCAACCAACTGAATATCAGTCTTTGTTTTGTTTTATGTGAGTTGTTGCAACTATGTATACACTGCTGTGCACCTCAATAAACCGAATGGTAATTAGTCTTTTGATTTTTCCGTGAGGTTTGCCTTATGCAAAGAAAGACAGCATAGACGTTTTTTCCTCCCTATAAGTGGGGGGGACCGAACGAGGTGAATTTAAATCTGGGTGGGACGAGTCCCCCCCTCTATCTGCGCCCGTGATTATGCGCCATGTTGTTGTAACTTTTTTGAGAGACCCGCCGCCTACTTCAGCGCAGAATAGTGACGTTTGTGGCTTGTTGATGACGTGTAAGTCGGATGAATGCGACCTGGCGGTTCAGACTGAAGTCGCATATGAAAAGAGCGGATAGGAATCGGAATTAGGACCACATATCCAAACGGCCTGGGTCGGATTTGAAAAAATCGGATCTGTGTCGTTCATATTGTCAATAAAAGATCGGATACAGGTCACATATGGGCGAAAAGATCGGATTTGAGTCACTTCAGCCTGCAGTGTGAACGTAGCCTAAGAGCGCTCTGGAGCGAGTCACTTCCAAGATGGCTGCGCAGACCGCATGGTTACTATTTTTAGCATCATGTCGGAGCACTCTATAGCTCTACGTACCTTTTATCTTATGTCGTTTCTCAACACATGTTCTGACAGGAGGACTGTCTTTGGAGGAGTCGCCTTGTCCCAGGCGACTGCTGGATCTGGCATAGCTACTAGTAGACCCCCTCCGGAATACTGTAGGCACTGCTGATGGTAGGAACACACGTTTGTGCTGAACTGAACACCCAAGAGATTCTTTTAAGCTGGGAAGGGTGTCAAAACAATCCAAATCGAAGTGTTCAGAGCACAGGACGGATGTTGGTGAGGGCTCCCACTTGTCACGAGTGCGCCTGACTTGCTTCACCCACTTCGCATGCAGCTCAGGATCTCTGGGAAACTTGAATAAACTTACCCCGTCCTTGTGGGTTTTGGAGCAAAAGCCGGCAACACAACGCGAAGGCATAATAACTTGTATATATGAGCGCATACAATGGATGTCAATGAGGAGGTTAGGGAGGACGATATTTTGGCGAGTTTTTCTTCCATTTTTAATTGATAAAATATAGTTATTTCAACTGTTTTGACATGTTTTAAACGTTTGTCTATTAATTATATGCATTTTTTTAAACTAATGTGTCCTAGAAATTCTTTCTTTAAAATTTTAAGGGAGGATCTTCCTCCCTTTCCTCAATGGAGGAGTCGCCATTGACATGGGCGATTCGCGGGCTCCTCTTTTAACATGGGAGTGAATGGGTGAAAGGGAGGCGATTCCTCCGTTTGGGCGGGTCTATTTGCCTGTCATCAAGCAGCCAATCAGCAGAGCTGCATTCGTCAGTGCGGCCAATCAGAATGAAGGGATGAGTTGGCGGGTTGAAATCATAGCATACTTACTGTCAGTGTCACTGCCGAGCTAGAGTAGTGTCGTTTTGAGTAGTGCGGACAGCGGAGAATTTAACTAATTGTTGGCTATTGCTTTGTTGTAGTTTATCAACTTAATAAAACGCGATGGAGGAACGTGACATTGTGTACACGATGTTAAACATGCCATTTCAAACACTGGGTTATGAGGAGAAGGTTAGAATCAAAACCGAAGGGAGATCAGTTCCCCAACTTAACATTCAGAAACCGAATGGTAAGCTGTGTGTTTAACACCAACACCTCATGGTATCGGAGATGCCCATGGCTAACAGGCAGTGTCACAACCAAACGGCTGTATTGCTGGCCTTGCCTGTTGATGGGTAGCAAATCCCAAACATGGTCTGTGCAGGGATTTAATGACATTAAAAATTTGGACAGGGCCACCAAGCGCCACGACCAGACCAAGGAACACGTTGGTGCAGCTATTCGCCTGAAATTGCTAGGCAGTGTGCCAGTTGACCAGCTAGTGGACGAGGGTGTGCGGATACAAGTGGCACAGCACAATGCTAAAGTGCGTCGCAACAGAGATACGCTGAGGCGTCTGATTGATGCTGTGGCGTATTTGGGCATGCAGGAGCTGGCAGTTAGGGGGCGGGATGAAGGGCCAAATTCAGACAACAAGGGAAACTATAGGGAGCTGACGGAACTGATTGCACGGTATGACAATTTGCTGGCAGAGCAGTTGCAGTCTTCTGGTGTTTTTAGTGGCATGTCCTGTGGCATCCAGAACGACTTGATCTGTGCAATCGGCACGTCAATCAGCCACGAAATATCGAAAGAATTAAACGTGACTCCGTTTTTTTCATGGCAGATTGACGAAACCACTGATATAAGCTGCCATTCCCAGCTCTCAATTATCGCGAGGTTCGTGGACAGTCAGGGCATTATTCAGGAACGTTTTCTGGGCTTTTTCGACGTGTCTAGTGGGAGGGATGCGCAGTCATTGTTTCAGTTTGTGCAGTCCGAGATGTCCCCTTACAACTTCGCTGAGAAGTTGGTTGCACAAACTTACGATGGTGCTGCGGTGATGGCCTCGGCTCTCAATGGACTGCAGGCTAAAGTGAGAGAGGTTGCTCCAGCCGCAACTTTTGTTCACCGTCACGCCCACCGCCTGAATCTCGTCCTTAGTCGAGGTGTCAAGGCCATACCCAAAGCGCGAGTCTTTTTTGCAAACCTGGGTGGGTTCACGTCATTCTTTTCGAAATCAAGTAAGAGGGTGGCACTACTTGAGGAATCTGGTTGCGCGAGAATGCCAAAGACCGCTCCAACGCGTTGGAATTTCTCATCCAGGGTCGTGAATACCGTCGCAGGTAACCATGAAAAATTGCTTAACACATTTACCCGCGTTCTAGAACATCCTTCTATGGATGATGAAACAACTCGATTGGCGGATGGCCTGAAGGCAAAATTGGAAGACTTTGAGTTCATGTTCTTGCTTTTTACTTTTGAGGAGCTGTTTGCACAGACCGACGTTTTATTTAACGTACTGCAACAAAAAGTCATGGATGTTGCCTTCTGCAAACAGCGCATAGAAAACTTTATGCAGTTGCTTAATGAGCTGAAGTCAGACAGGGCTTTTGAGAAAACGTACAGCAAAGCTGCCAGTCTCACAGAAGACCCCGAATTTGGTCACAGGAGAAAGAGAAGGCAGGGTGAGCAAGACCATCGCCAGGTCTATAAAACTCTCTGTGACTCCGTGCATGACAGCATCAAGGCCCAACTCACACAGCGCTTCCAGCAGCTTGGCCGTTTGCATTTCATGGAGCTGTTAGACTTTGACAAATTTGAATCATTTAAAGCAGAATTCCCTTCTCGTGCATTGTCCAACTTGTCAGAGACATATGGGAATTTCTTTAATGAGGCCAAACTGAAGGTGGAACTGCAGCATTTCTACAGTGATGCAGAGATCCACTCTTCCCGAAAACTGTGTGAGGCTATCAGCTTCATGAAGTCAAACGGGCTTGATGAGGCAATGTCTCAGGTGTATAGACTCATGTGTCTGATTGCCACCATTGGTGCCACCTCAGCAGGAGTTGAGAGGAGCTTCTCATGTCTGAAGCGCATAAAAAGCTTCACCAGAAACACAATGGGACAAGAGAGGTTGAAAAGTTTAGCAGTCATGTCAATTGAAAGGAGGATGCTTAAATCTCAACAAGATCCCCAGTGGTATGAGCAAGTCATTGACAAATTTGCCACCCAGACATCCAGGAGACTTGACTACTTTTTTAAATGAATTACTGTTTTAAATTTGACCCATTCACACCTCACAGCTCATTCAACAAGCATTACACTACATGGTATTTCCCATGCTGATGTGTCCTCAAAAACATTTGACTTTTATTTCTTGCAGTAACAAAAAACCCATTTTTAACAGAGCTTTTCTTTAAAAATGTACAAACCCCCTAACAGTTGTAAACACCCACACAACTTCCAACCTCTCTCTCAACCATCCACCTATCTATTCACTCTGTCCTCCCCTATTTTTATGACCACCAGTCGCCACTGAGATGTGTGTGTGTGTGTGTATATATATATATATATATATATATATATATATATATATATATATATATATATATATATATATATATATATATATATATAATGTATGTGTGTATGTATGTGTATGTCTAATAAAAATACTAATAATGACAAACTGAACACCTGTCGCATCAACAACAAACTGGTAAGTGAGGAGGAAGGTTCTTTCGCTGACGTCATATAGCTCCTCCTCCTCTTTCATCTCCTGGGTGCTGCAGCCCCGTCAAATTTGCCCAAATAGCCGCGTTTTTTATCATAACTTGTAAAATAGGCGCCTTCGTGAATTAATATATGGATCATCGGGAATTACTTTTTATGTTATAAAATATCGCCAAAGATGTCAAAAACGTGTCATCAGATCTTTAACTGGTGACTCTAAATTGAGCGTAGGTGTGAATGTGAGTGTGAATGGTTGTCTGTGTCTATGTGTCAGCCCTGTGATGACCTGGCGACTTGTCCAGGGTGAACCCCGCCTTTCGCCCGTAGTCAGCTGGTATAGGATCCAGCTCGCCTGCGACCCTGTAGAACAGGATAAAGCGGCTACAGATAATGAGATGAGACTCACTACTGCCCCCTGCTGGCAGGTTTGTTATCTGGTGGACTACAGCGCTGTTGTGTTCTGGACTCTGATTGGTCAGGTGTTGGTTTTAATTCTCTATAGCAGGAGCTCTGACCCCCAGGTTTCTGTTCTATAAATCACAGGTTTATATTAATGCAGTCATTCTAATGCGTTATTGTTACTATAGTAACAGCTCACTCACAGGGACATATCCAATGTAAACGGAGTTCAAAACTAGTCAGTATGGTGAAGTTTTCTGTCAGGAAAAATGTTTGTGTATCGTTTCTGGAAGGAGTCTCCAGTGTCAGCGCTGTGCAGCATTTAAGCATACTTGCACGAGGAACAATTCCTTTGTACCGCTTCCAAGAGTGATTGTACCCCCTCCCCACTCACCCCTGGTCTTCAGTTCCACTGTGCTTTATATTCCGGCCCTGAGAGCGTCTGCGTCATTGATGCAGCTTTACTCATCGATGACTATTTCTGTTAAGATTTTTTTGGGGGGGGGCTTTATTTCACCTTTTATTGGCTAGGACAGTGTCGAGACAGGGAATGAGCGGGAGAGGGAGACGGGGAGGGATCAGGAAATTACCTCAGGTCAGAATCGAACCCGGGTCCCCGGATTTATGGTATGGCGCCTTATCCACCTGAGCCACGACGCCCCCACAATTTCTGTTCATCAGTACGATGAGAATCGGCGCCGTTATTAACCCGCGTATTCTCCAATGAAGTGAAAAGTGCATGTTAGTGTTTGAGTTCTGTGCAGTTAGCGATCTCACTGTGCATGAGCCCAACTGAGCCACACCCAAGCACACCTCTTCCAAGGGGTCCAAGTGAACCACACTTGAGTGTAGTATGCAGCGATCACACGAGTCAAACCAGTCTTTGGAGGTCAAACGCGGCTCGCCTGGTGCGAGTGCACCCTCAGTTCTCCGACATCTTCAGGACAGGAGATTATGCTTCCTTGCAGTTTCTCTCAAACGTGTAACAAGCTGCATTTCTTTTCTGATGAACTTTGAGGGAATGACTGTTTATCGCTGCTATAATGTCAGGAGCAGCAGGAACTAACCTGTTTACCTGATGTTCCACAGCACTAATGTAACTATAAATGGATAAAAAGTATGATGTGTCCTTGTTTTAGTAAATAAGAATTTTAATTGTTGCCAAATTGCTGTGATAAAAGGGGGAAAAAACATGTGGGTCTCTCTCTCTCTCTCTCTCTCTCTCTCTCTCTCTCACACACACATGTTTCACATGACTACTGTACTGACCCTTCCTGCTACAGTGATGATGATGATGATGATGATGATGTGTCATGGAGGGGTTTTAACCTCGGTCTGTTTTTCTTTCATAAATATTCTGCTTTATTGCTCCGTGGTGACCTCGGGATGTCTGCAGTCCTGTGACTCTAATGAAATATAGAAATGACCTCCGTCTGCTTGTCGATCATTGAAACTGCCTTTTTCTCCTGGAGGAGTGTTTGTTCGTTCATTCTGTGGAGTTTAATGCCATTTGATTTGTTTTTGAGTGATGTGGATTCTGGGTTTAGCTGTTTATTCTCTCGTGTTCTTGACTGGGCTCAGTTATTGGGGTGAAGCAGTGACGCGCTCTCACACCCGCTGCATTTCTGCAATGACTTGTGAATAGAGTACCAAACGCAGCCCAGAGAACCATCTGGTAGAATGTTGTGAAATTTGGCAGACTGACTGGGGAGAGTCCTCTGATTTATTTTCACCAAGTTTGAGGTTTGTATCTCGAGTGCTGTAACTCCACCAACGGGTCAAATTTGGAGGCATGTTTATGCATGCGACTTTTGAACCGTGTGCCTGAGTTTCAAAAACGAGGTACCGTTTGATTCCATGGCTCTAGCAGAGTTCACCACAACCCCCACCTTTCAATTTCTGGATTTTAACAAAAACGCTGAAGTTCTCACAGGCCACAAATTTTGTACCGTCTTCACAAGTTTGGCACAGAAAATCAAGTTATTTGTTGGCTTTTTACTTTGCAGAAGTGTGCACCCGTTTTTAGCTAATCAAATTCAGCAGTGAAACTGCCAAACAGGAAGTGAGGTCATATCTTGGGAACACTTTGATGTATCAAAACCGAACTTGGTACATGGACTCGTGACCCCCATTTCGAGCAAGCACAAATACTGTGTTATTTGACCACTTGGGGGCGTCCCAATAAGCAAAAATGTGTTTTTGGCTATTAACTCTTTCTTGTGTCTGGGACTATCATGGGAGGTTCCCAGGCCAGGACATGGCGCCTTGTCAAGTCAACATAATTTATCCGGCAGCCATGTTGGATTTTATCAAAAGGTTTAAAAAATTTTCACAAGCCACAAATTTTGTCCAATCTTCACCACATTTGGCAGAGATGACCCCCAAAGCTTCATGAAATTTATCAGAGAGATTTAAAAAAAAAACATTTTTTATTGTAAATACTGTGTCAATAGCCTATTGAATTTGGCGGCAAAAGCTGCCAAACAGGAAGCGAGCTCCGTCTTTGGTCAGTTAACCTGAAACTGGTTGAGTGTGTACAGCTGTGCCCTTGACAAAATGACCTGAAGGTTTGATGCCCTCCTTGTCTGCTTGGGCCCCTCATCTCTGCTTGCAGCTGCATTTAGTTTTAGATTATTGAAAATTAGCGAGTGTTCAGTCCACTTCACCGTGTTCAGTCCACTTCACCGTGTTCAGTCCACTTCACCGTGTTCAGTCCACTTCACCGTGTTCAGTCCACTTCACCGTGGCCACAGAAGTTATTCAGTTTGGAAGTTTACTTTTGTTTTAACTTGAATTAGTTTATTGGTTTCTTTTAGCTGCGTGTGGTTTAGTTTTTCAGTGATTGTGTACAGAGTTTACTTTTAAACCTTTGGGTTTTTCCCCCACCGGTGTAGTTTGTGGAGTAGATCAGTTTGTTCTCAGTTCAACTTGATTTTCGTTTGCTGATTGATAGTGGTTTCTTTTAGTTGTAGTTTATTTGAGCTGAACCCACTGTGTGTTGTCTGCTCTGTCTGTAGATGCTCTGCTCTGATTACAGTTTAGTCTTTATCAGATCAGTGTTCTAGATTCGACTCATTTGAACCTGTGTGTGTTGGGTGGGGTTTGAGGTTCTGTTGGTTCTTTGCTGTGTCTTTTTGTGTTTCCTCTTTTCTGCTTCTCAGGATTTGTCAGTGCAGCGAGACTTTAACACCGTGTGGAGAGAGAAAGCAGCACTGATGTGTTAATGAACCTCTCTGGCTCTCGTGAAGCTGAGCACACTGCCGGGGTTCAGAGGCATGCAGGACGCCGCACACACACTATCGCACTCTGGCTTCATCGGAGTCTGTGCGATGTGACTCGGTCTTTAATTCACTTCATCACTGTGTTAAAGGAGGAGTTCAGTTCAAACCCAAATGTCTTCCTCGTACTGCAGCGATCAGCTTCTACACCCAGAACAGGGAGTGCGAGTGTATCGACTCCAGTTAACACGGTGCAGTGAGGGGGTGTGGGTGGGTGGGTGTGTGTGCACGCATGCATTGATCAAGCAGTCCTCTGTCTAACAGCTGTGTAGCAATAGAAGTGAGATGGACATGAGGGCGTGGTCACGGTTACAAAATGGAGACCGTTATTTTGGAACACTGTGTGTGTGTGTGTGTGTGTGTGTGTGTTTTCAAACATGTCAATGTGTGGAGTTGAATTCACTGGAGACAGCACTGACTGACACTTTTGTCTCTCTTTCTCGCTCTTTTATTCTCCTGTTGAAGCTGTTCCTTCTCTTTTTTTATTCTCTTTTAAATCTCTCTCTCTCTCTCTCTCTCTCTCTCTCTCTCTCTCTCTCTCTCTCTCTCACTAGGTGTTTGATGTTTTCTGGAGAATTTGTTCAAGAATTAAAGTTGCACTGCATAAAGGATCAGTTATTTCCCCCTCACTCCTTCCTGTCTGACAGGAAATTACACATCCTTATCTCTTGCCATCTCTTTTGTTCATGTTCTTGCTCGTCTTCCCTTTGTATTGCCCCCCCGGTTGTAGTGTGATGAGCGTTGCAGTAGGTCCTTTAACCCTGTGCTGTAATTCTGTGCTCTCAGGTTCTCGTGAGAACTCTGCAGTGCTGTCTGTCCCCCTCAGTCCCAGGCTGCTGTCCGTGAACTCTTGGCGTTGTTGGTGGTCCAGTGTAACATTTTATATCGTGTGTGTGTGTGTGTGCTCGCGTGTCTCTTTTATCGCTCCTGTCTTTAATTCCTGTGTGTGGAACAGTAAAGTAAGATACGTGACAGTAAACGCTCTGTGACTTCACTCAGCACATTTTTTTTTTTTTTTCAAAAACCTCACGTTTCCTCTGTTAAATCTTTTCGCTCATCTTCCTCTGCGTTTATGATACTTTGCAAAAATATTCAACTCCCTTTAAAATCATCAGATTCATCTGGATTAGAAGTGACACTCGGGCAGGTTGTTCCAGCTCGTGTGTTTTGTTTTTAGTTAGTGTTCTTAAGACAAATCTGAAATTCCAGGGGGTTGAATACTTTTGCAAGGCACTGTAAATGCTGATAGTCAATTAAACAATCAACTGTAGCAAAACGCGAATGGGTCCTGTAACTGTTGTTGAGCTCAGTAATTTAAATAATTTAGAATTCTATAAAGGGACTCCGCAGCAGTTATTAAAGCGGGCTGCTGTCAGTGTCTCACAGGACTGTACACACGATGGCAGATTTTATTTCCTATAAATCTCACATGATCAAAGTTAGACTGCTGTGACTAAGTAAAGCAAATGTAACCCCTCCCCCCCCCCCCCCCCCCTCTCTCTCTCTCTCAGGAGACGAGGATCATGGTGGTGCCGTGTGCAGGAGTGCAGCCCGTTACAGAGGCTCTGGAGGACTGCATGCAAAACACAATTCCCATAATCCTCTATGCTCTGAGTCAGGACTCTGTTAGCCCGGACCAGACAGTTGACCTCCTAAAGGTCCGCGACATGCTTCCATTTCCCATCTGCTTTGTCCGGGTCCCCGGTATTCCCGCCTCTCCAATTGAATCAGGTGTTCTCCAGAAGCAGCTGTTAACCCTGGGCCTCCTCCCGGACGGACCAGGAAACTGTTCCTGCGGCGCTCCGTCCCAAATGCCTCATGGCTCTTCTGGGAAACCTCACAGTGTCCTCGGTGAGAATTTGGACCGCCTCCATCGACTCCTTGTCCACTTCACTCGGCAGGTGTTCACCAGTCAGCTGGTGGAGGCAGCAAACCGACTGAACACACTCCACTGCACCTGCCTTGACCTCTTCATCAACCAGGTAGGAATGAGAGCAGAACCCTGAGGTACTCCTGCAACAGTACAGTCGAGAGAGACTCGTGAGCTGAGAGAGAGAAGCTGTAGTGATGGCAGTGACAGAGTAAATACGCTCGCAGTATTCCGTGAAGAGGAAATCTTAAGTCAGTTTATTTGTATCGCACTTTCAGCAATAGATACTATCGCAAAGTAGCTTTACAGGAAAAATAAACAGATGAGCTCATGAATTTATCCCCAGTGAGCAAGCCTGGGGTGATAGTGAGGAAAAACTCCCTGAAACGACACGAGGAAGAAACCTTGAGAGGAACCAGACTCTTAATGGAACCCATCCCCATCTGGGTGATAACAGATAGCGTGATTTATAAATAACTCACTTCTATAACTGTGTCCTATAGTCACAAAGTACAACTGTGTCACCAGGAAATTCATTATAGTTTAACAGGAAGTCTGTTTTGTTGAAGTTATCAACTGTTCACTGATGGAAACTTGAGTGTAAAACTGTTCATGACAACTGCAGTCCTAAAGTTAGCGAGACAACTGTAGTCCTCAGCCATAAAAGCATTACTGTAAGAGTCCAGAGCAACTTCTAAGTGTGTCTTTCGACTGTCCATATGGGGCCGTCCTCTACAGGAGCGATGTGATGAGACTCCAGCCAGAAGTAGGGCATCAGGATGGATCAGGCAGGTCTGAGGAGCAGGAGAGGTTCAGCATCACTGGTGTCTCAGGAGTGACATGTGTAAGGAGAGAGAGAAAACACAGGTTGTTGGGTATGCCCAATGTCACTTAGAGTAAAAACAGTGTACATTTTGCGCTGAGTGCAAGCAGGGACTCTGGTGAGATTAACTATGACCTCATAACTAAAAGGGAGAGCCAGAAGAGAACCCAGACATGAGGGAGGCCCGGGACATAAAACATCCAGCCACTGCACCGTCAACAAACCCGAGTGAGAGTGGGGGGAGGACGACAGCATCCATACATCCCAGTTTACCAAAACACTCTGTCTGAGGATCCTCCAGATCTCCTTCTTTACCTCATAAACACCATTAACACAAGGCTTGACTAAACAGATCTGTTTTCAGCCGAGAATTAAACGCTGAGACTGTGTCTGATTCCCGAACACTACTTGGAAGGCTGTTCCATAACTGTGGGGCTTTGTAAGAAAAGGCTCCGCCCCCTGATGTAGCCTTCACTATACGAGGTACCAGCAGATAGCCTGCACCTTTTGATCTAAGTAGGCGTGGCGGGTCATAGAGGACCAGAAGTTCACTCGGTACTGTGGTGCGAGACCATTCAGTGCTTTAAAGGTCAATAGTAGTATTTTATAATCAATATGAAATTTGATTGGGAGCCAATGCAGTGTGGATAAGACAGGGGTGATGGGGTCATATTTTCTAGTTCTAGTAAGGACTCTTGCTGCTGCATTTTGAACTAACTGGAGCTTGTTTATGCACTTATTGGAACATCCAGACAGTAAGGCATTACAATAATCCAACCTGGAGGGAACGAAAGCATGAACTAGTTTTTCCGTGTCATGTAGTGACATTAAATTTCTTATCTTAGCAATATTTCTGAGATGAAAGAAAGCTATCTGGGTAATGTTATCAATGTGAGTTTCAAATGAAAGACTGAAATTTTAAAGTGCATATCACGGGTAAATTCAGGAGCAAGATCAATGTAATTCTATTTTATATTAAACTTTGGTCAAATATTTGTCGTATTTTGCATTTTGTGCAATTTTTTTTTTACCTTGCGCAATACCAGAAAAATTCAGTTGAAATCAAGCCATTTGAGGCGAATTGGTCCGCCTCTGAAAAAACCTGCTGTTTGGATTTCCCGGCAAACACTGATTTTCGTGACGTCGCGTGCGGGACTCCTCCCTCTGAATCCTACGTCAGCGCTGGTTTGTTTGAGAAAACGACCTGGTGGTTTTCTGCAAATTTCTTCAACGTTATTGCGTAATTATTAAAATGGTTAACAGCTGTATCGTAGGAGGGTGTAGCAACACCAATCATGATGGGATTAGTACTCATCGTTTCCCAAAAGCCCGGACAGTGAGAGAGAAACGGGAGCGCTTGGTCTACACAGGCTGTGCACTGAAACCCTGCAAAGCTCGCGCTTCCGCAGGTGACGTCACGATTCTGGCTCCAGAGTCCGTTGGGATTTTTCCAGATGCGTTTTATTTTATTTTTTTCTGCTGTAGACAGATGGCCTTGTGCAAAATTACCCTTCTGGATGAGCGTGTAAAGGGACATACTTTCATATTAAAAAAAAATAAATAAAAACCCCGAAATTGGTCCAGGATATGTACTTTTAACATTATTGTTAAATGTTAGCATTATGCTGCAGGGTGTATATGGGATTATCTACAGATACCCAGGAGGATTTAAAGTAAGGTCAGGGTTTTTGATTTGAGATGCAGCTCATGACGATGATGGAAAGTTTTAAAGAGAGATGCAGGGCTCGTCAGTGTGTTAAACGTCACTGTGCATGAACTCAAACTTTTTACACTTGGACTTGACTGTCCAGTGGCTATAACTTTCAAATCTTCTGGATGTACATAAGATGCGTAAATGAGGTTGAAATCAGATCCCTCTGCTTGGCATCAGGCCGTAACGCAGTTTCCTGAACGCTTCCCTCTCGACCGGATCATCAGTGCATCAAAGTAATCTTAAACTTATTTATTTTGTTAACTGTCTCGCTGTGTGTTATGACATGATGTTGGTCATCACTTGTGTGTTGGTATGTGACTAGACACTGTGTTCTATCTCTTTATTAAAGTCCTGTGTGAAGATGTGAAGCTGTGAGCAGGTTGTGATAAACCATTGTGAAATTATCTTCACCCACTTGCAAGCTTTGTACTGAGGATGTTCATGCGTCATTATTTTAATCATTGTTTGTTTGTGGTCCATCAGGCATTCGACATGCAGAGGGACCTTCAGATCACACCCCGGAGGCTGGAGTACACCCGGGAGAAGGAGGCGGAGCTCTTCACCTCCCTCATGGCCATCGCCAACCGCAAGCAGGAGGAGATGAAGGAGATGATCGTGGAGACACTGAGCACCATGAAGGAGCAGCTGCTGGAGGATGCAGCCAACCTCGAGTTCACAGGTCGGGCAGGTCAGAGGTCACTGGTGCTGGTTCACTGGTTTCCCACTGAGGAGATTACTGCTAACTGGCTGAAATCACAAGATTGATAGTTATTTATTTATTTTTTGCCAAATTTGACAAGCATTCCAACCCTGCTAATGTTAGCAGTAATGTTAAGGAATCTAATGCTGGTTAAACGAGGGAAGCTGTTGCTCATGCAGATGAGGTGGTTGTTGGGAGTAGTGTTGTTGGAGATGGACAGACGGTAGATGATTTCAATAATGTATAGTTTGATGTGGAAGATTTTCATAAGTCACAAGATTCAGCATCAGGTGTGACGGATAGGAAGAGATTAAATCCTGTGGAACAAGTCAACCATTTTTGATGCTAAAAGGAACGCACAGACGCCAGGGGTTGAGGATTTCTTCCCAGATTTGGCTCTTTGATGGATTCTTGTGAAGTTGCATTGAGAAACGCTTCCTTGCTCAAACATGAACAGACAAAATGCTGTTGTTTAAGTTCACATGCACGCTAAGATGAATTCTTAAGACACGTAGAGCAACGAGGCCCAACAAGGAACACTGAGGACTACACGTCTTCAGCTCCTCCTTTTCTTTTTACTTTTCCACAGCATCCATGGCTTCCCTCAGGACGGGCTCTTTAAATATTTATAGATACCATGATAAGTTTTCTGTTTTTAAATTTGTGTTTTGAAAATTTGTAGGTGTTTCTGCTGTAAGAGATGTATAATGCACACGCACATGCATGCACCGACAATCAGGTTGACTGGTCAAGGGACTGGAAGGGCCAGGTGGGTTTCAGCTGCGGGTCGAACCCCAGTGTACAGGAGATGCTGTTGATCTCAGGACCGTGTCGGAGTGGGCTGATGAATGCCCCTGAGCTGGGGTCGGGAGTGCAGCGCGTAGATGCTCATGTTTTTGCTTTTATTTTGTTAATTATCAATGCTCTGGACACACAACTTACTGACCTCCAAACTAATTTCCTCTAAAACAACCTGTCTGACCATCTTATCTCAGTCACCTTTCCTTTTTCACGCACTGCTCCACCTTCCTCTCGCTGGGTTTTCAACACTGCGTTACTGCTGGATCACAACTTCTGTTTTCTTTCACCTGCTTCTGGATGGTCTAGAGAGAGAAAGTTGAGTCACCTGTCCCTGAGTCAGTTGTGAGATGTGGGGAAGAGGCAGCACACCTTGAGCCAATCATGTGAACTGAAAAGGAAGATAAAGGTTATTGAGCAAGAGGTTTTAGAGTGAGAGATGGAGCAGATGAGGGATGAGGTTATGAAAAGGAATAAAATGCTGCTGAGGAACCTGTGTGGGGGGAGAGAGAGAGAGAGAGAGAGAGAGTGCAGTGGAATAGCTAGAAGAGGGGGTTCCACACCTGGCCGAGGACCAGTGTGACCTGGAATGGTCTTTGTCCTTCAATGAACTGACTGATGCAATGAAGGAGCAGCCAGCTGGGGAGTCTGCAGGGCTGGATGGGCTGCCTGTGGAATTGGAGAAGTCTGTCTGGACTCTTGTTGTGTCAGATCTACATGCAGCCTTCCTGGAATGTTTGGAGCACAAAATTTTGCGCCTCGGTTGTAGAAGGGCAGTGATTCCGCTGCTCCCGAAAAAGAGGACCTGGGGGACCAAAAGAACACAGGCGAATGGTGTGTAGGCAAGGGTCTGGGATCAGTCGATAACCGCAGTCTGTTGTTTACCTGCTGGTCTGTGTTTGTGCTTTTATGGTGGGGGTGCTGGGGTCGCTGAGGCTGGGCTACATGGCAGCCTTTTCACAAGTCCTTGATCCATGTGATGGTTCAATAGATTGAGTTCAAATCTCTCTCTCTCTCTCATGCACACACAGATATCATTGTGAGCTCGAATGGAGATGCAGCGAGCAGTAAGGACATTAAGTCGTGTATCCAGCAGATCCAGGAGCTGATTGTTGTGCGTCTGAATCAAGCTGTCGCTAATAAACTCATCAGCTCTGTGGATTATTTACGTGAGAGTTTTGTCGGAACGCTGGAGCGCTGCCTGACCAGCCTGGAGAAATCCAACATGGACGCCCATAATGTCACCTCTAACCACCTCAAACAGGTACACACACACACACACACTCACTCACTCACTCACTCACACTCTCTCTCTCTCTCTCTCTCTCTCTCTCTCTCTCTCTCTCTCTCTCTCTGTGTGTGTGTGTGAGTGATTAGCCCGGAGTGTCCTACAATGGTTTCCCTTCAAAAGAGCGTCACATTCATAAACCTTTAGAGACCATCAGTGCAACTTCAGTAACAGCTGGTTAATGTCACATCTGTGTGTGTGTGCGTGCATCTATGTGAGCTAGATCCTGAACGCTGCCTATCATGTGGAGGTGACGTTTCACTCTGGATCCTCCGTTACACGCCTCTTCTGGGAGCAGATCAAACGGGTACTGTCTTGCTGTCTGTCTTGCTGTCTGTTTCGCTGTCCGTCTCGCTGTCTAACCACCTGTCTGTCTCTCTGCCCCCTGCGTAGATAATCCAGAGGTTGTCGTGGGTGAACCCTCCCTCCATCACACCAGAGTGGAAGAGGAAAGTAGCTCAGGATGCCATTGAGAGTCTGAGTGCCGCCAAACTGGCCAAGAGCATCTGCTCCCAGTTCCGCACTCGACTCAATAGCTCTCATGATGCCTTTGCTGCCTCACTCAAACAGGTCTCACACACACACACACACACACACACACACACACACACACACACAC
This sequence comes from Neoarius graeffei, assembly GCF_027579695.1. Taxonomy (NCBI): domain Eukaryota; kingdom Metazoa; phylum Chordata; class Actinopteri; order Siluriformes; family Ariidae; genus Neoarius; species Neoarius graeffei. The sequence continues at coordinate 55,995,841 of NC_083594.1, read as the reverse complement.
ACACACAGTTACTCTTATCTTGTTTAATAAGAGCCATGAGGTAACAATAATTCCACAAAATTTTGTGTGTAGTTGGAGGAGGGTCATACGGACCGTCTGGGTCGGACAGAGGATCTGTGGGTGCGTGTGAGGAAAGAACACGCCCCCCGCCTTGCACGCCTCTCACTGGAGAGTCGCTCACTCACAGATACACTACTGTACGGTGAGAACACACACACTGAGGTTTCTAGTTGTGGTCAGAAATTTGCATACAGGGTTTTCTGAAGTTAAAACAGGGTCAAAAATATATGTACACCCAGTTTGATGATTAGTTCAGTGGAGCTGAAATTTTCAAAATGTCTAAACTTGCCAAGGCCTCTGAACTTCCTGTTCGTGATGATTGACTGCAGCTGGAAGCTTCTCTGTGCACAACATAGTTTGACTGACCAACACGCAGTACAATGGGTAAAGTCCAAGGAGCTCAGTACAGATCTGAGAAAGAGGATCACAGATTTACACTCAGGAATGTCTCCTGGAGTCGTTTCTAAACATCTGCAGATCCCAACATCATCGGTTCCAATGATTTATATGCAAATACAAGTTATCGAAGGGTGGAGCTACTTTGTTGGAAGAAGATCCAAACTACCCCCCTCACCTGAGGGGAAACTGGTTCAGATGTTCAGGGACCACCAAGACCCAGGCCTGCCGTGACCTGGAAGTTGCTGGAACACCAGTGTTACTGTTTCCAGTCAGGAGAGTTTCACATCCCCATAGACTGAGACCCCGTCCACACGTAGCCGGGTATCTGCTAAATCAAAGATATTTTTCTACGTTTTGGCCTGTCATCCACATGAAAACACATCAAAAACGAATATTTAAAAAAACTCCGGGCAAAGTGAAGATTTTTGAAAACTCCGTGTATGCCTTTTCGTGTAGACAGAGATAACCGGAGTTTTGTGTTTTAGAATGTCACAATCTGCGCCAAAAAAATGACAACAAATCTGCCCTGACGTCAAACGTGCGACCTTTGTTTACTGCAGAAGCCAGATTCAGCATGGACACAGAGTAATGGATCGGAGTAGTGCCTTGAAAGCGTTAATTATTGTGCAGGTGCTATTTACATGTTTAATTTTAGAAGCCCAACTACTGCTCCAAAAACAGGGTCAATATGTCCACATATTTGCTTTGACAAGATTCCCAATCAACGTTTTCTTGTGTCTTTTGAAGTTTATACTCCAAAATTGTGTTTAGACGCGATTCTGTCTCCGAGTCTGTCCAGACGAACGAGCTTGGCGCCATGTTTTATGTTTAGGCGGAAGTGACGCCAACAGAGGGCTATTCTGATGTGATTAGGGGGTAGGATTTGGGGAAATAATGCCATCTACAGGTTTGGAATGCTTATGAATGTGATTGAAAACGCAGATGTTCGGTTATGTGTGGAAGGGATTTTTTTCGAAGACGAGGTGGTGTGGATAAAACATTTTAATAAACGGAGGGGGGGAAAATGTTCGGTTTTAAAAATACCCGGCTACGTGTGTACATGGCCTGAGAGGCTGCTGCCCAAGAAAGAAGCTCCTGCTCCAAAAGCCACACCTTCAAGTTTACAGCTGATCACATGGACACAGAAAAAGCCTTCTGGAGGAAAGTTTGATGGTCAGATGAGACAGAGATTGATGTTTGGTCACAGTGACCAGAGGAACTGTAACTGTATCCACCACAGAGGTTTTGGTCTTGTCCTTTGATGAAACCGTGTGTGTGTGTGTGTGTGTGTGTGTGTGTAGGGAAGCCGAAGCTGGGGCGGGAGTTGGGCAGGGGGCAGTACGGAGTGGTGTATTTATGTGACAGTTGGGGGGGACATAACCCCTGCGCCCTGAAGTCAGTCGTACCTCCTGATGACAAACACTGGAATGACCTTGCACTTGAGTTCCACTACACACGGTAACTAACACACACACACACACACACACACACACACACACACACTTGAAGAATGGCTGAAAGCAGCTCTGGCAATAATAAAACAAAAAAACAAATATGAGAACAATTAGTTTGAGTAGTCTCTCTCTCTCTGCCCCTCCCCCCAGGTCTTTACCAAAGCATGAGCGGATGGTTGATCTTCATGGCTCTGTAATTGATCACACATACGGTGAAGGCTCGAGCATTGCAGTGCTGCTCATCATGGAGAGACTGCACCGAGACCTATATGCAGGCCTCAAGGTACACACACACACACACACACACACACACACACACCCAAATATAAATAAAATATTTAAAATAGCACTGATTTGATTCTGAAGATCAGACTCTGATGGTGGACAAAAAAAAAAAAAACAGTGATTTGGAGAAAAAAGGACGAGCGTAACAAATTGAAAAGACTGGAATTGGGTTTGGGAATGTTTCCATCCTGAGAGACTGGATTTGTGTTTTTGTTGGAATTGATTTGATGACATTTACACTCTTATGATATTTACTGTGTCAGTGAAAGGGTTAAACTGAATACACAGGAGCCGTGGTTTTCTGGAAGTCATGGAAGGGTGTTTCTTTTTTTTTGGGGGGGGGAGTGATTTAAAAAAATATTTTAAAGTATGAATGAATGAATGAATGAATGAATGAATGAATTTATTTATTTCGAACATGTATAAAAATGTATGTAACTATTTGTACATACAAAAGAAAGAAAATGAAAAAAGTGACCAAAAAAAGAATAAATAAAATAACATAAAGAGCTAATACATTACAATACACCGCACATTGTTCAAAAAAGGAGTGGGAAGAAGTACAATACTTTTTTTTAATTTCCCACCCCTTTTTAACTACCCCGAAATCCAAACTACATTAATACACCTATAAAAATATATACCATATATACACTTCATGATTATCCATATAAATATATAATTACAAAAATAAATATATACTACATACTATATATATATATATATATATATATATATATATATATATATATATATATATATATATATATATACAAACACACACTTCATAAATATCTATATAAATATATAATTACAAAAAAAATCTGAAGATATAAACTATCCCCATAAATAAATATATACCATATACTAAGCTAGTTCTAATATAACAATCAACCCTATTCTATTTATCCCTCATCATCCTCCATTAACATACTTCCTCTTCAACATACGTGTTTAAAATATTTTTTTGTACCTTTTTTTTAAACAGATTTATATTTGCACTTTGTTTTATTTCTGTCTCCAGTCTGTTCCATAAAGTCACCCCACAGCTCGATACGCACATGCTTTTCATATTTGTTCGAACCTTTGGTTTTTTGAAATTTAGGTCTCCCGTTAGATTATATCCCCCCTCTCTCTCACTAAACATTCCTTGTATATTTTTCGGCAATAGATTATTTCTTGCTTTGTACATTATTTGTGCTGTTCTGAATTTGACCAGATCCATAAATTTCAACATGTGTGATTTTATGAATAGTGGGTTTGTGTGATCTCTGTATCCTGTTTTGTTTATTGTCCTTATTGCTCTTTTCTGTATTGTACATATCGGCTGCAGAGTGGTTTTGTAGGTGTTTCCCCAGACTTCGACACTAAGTCAGATATGGCAAAAATAATGAGTAATATAGAGTATACAAAGATTTACAATCAAGAATGTTTTGTTTTCCACAGAATTGCCGAGCACTTTGCCAGTTTTGCTCGTATGTATCCTACATGAGGTTTCCAGCAGACTTTAGGATCCAAAATCACACCAAGAAATTTAATTTCCTGTACCATTTCTATCTTAGTATTGTCTATTATCAATTCTACATTACAATCTATTTTGTGTCTCCCAGACAACATGATCTTTGTTTTGCTTAGATTTAATGATTTATTTTTGTCAAACCATAGTTTTAGTTTATTTATTTCAGTTGTGATTATCTCTAAAGTCTGCTGCAAATTCTCACAGGAACAAAAAATATTGGTGTCATCTGCAAATAAAACAAATTTCAGTTCTTGCGAACTTGTACATATGTCATTGATGTATATTATGAATAATTTCGGACCTAATATTGACCCCTTTTTTATGTAATGTTTTGTAATGTTTTAAAGAAAAAGATTTCTGATAGGACTCGCTGTCAGCTGATAGTGTGTGTGTGTGTGTGTGTGTGTGCGTGTGCGCAGGCTGGTCTCTCTCTAAAGGAGCGTCTGCAGATTGCCCTGGATGTGGTGGAGGGGATTCGCTTCCTACATAGCCAGGGGCTCGTTCACAGAGACATCAAACTGAAAAATGTTCTAGTAAGATTCAGAACATTCAGTTTACACACACACACACACACACACACACACACACACACACACACACACACACACACACACCCCTGCTTCACTCAAAAAAAGACTGAAAGTCTGAAATGTTCATCTCTCAGAGCAGGAGGAGTGTCTCAGCTGTTTACAGGCTGTCAATCAAACAAGGGGGTGGGCAAGAAACAGGAAGTAGGACTGGATCAAATCAAATAGAATATTCAGAGAATGTGGAGTAAAGTGTGTGTGTGTGTGTGTGTGTGTGTGTGTGCGTGTGTAGCTGGACAAACAGAACCGGGCCAAAATCACAGACCTTGGATTCTGCAAACCTGAAGCCATGATGTCCGGCAGCATCGTCGGAACACCGATACACATGGCACCGGAACTCTTCACAGGTTTCTATCTCTCACTCACTCTCTCACACACACACACACACACACACACACACACACACACACACAAAAAAAAAAAAACTAATTGACTGCTGAAGTAACATCAGATGAAATGATGATATTTGTGTGTGTGTGCAGGAAAGTATGATCACTCTGTGGATGTGTACGCATTTGGGATCTTGTTCTGGTATCTGTGCAGTGGATCTGTAAAACTACCTGAAGCTTTTGAGAAATGTTCCAGTAAAGACCAACTGTGGACCAATGTCAAAAGAGGTCAGTGTGTGTCTCTCTCTCTCTCTCTCACACACACACACACACACACACACTTTCTTTCTCTCGCTCTGAGATTAGATTAGATTAGATTAGATTAGATGCTTTATTAATCCCAGAGTCAGCGTTGTGTACAGTTGTACCCGAGTGTGTTCTCACTCTTGTCAGCTCATGTTGTGTGATGAACAACACTGCCACTGTGTGGATTGAGGTTGTTCCACCACGCTCATGTGAGTTCTCGGACACGGAGTGGGGGCGAGGTTCTCGAGTTTAGTGAGGAAGTGATTCCAGACCCCGTTATCCGTGGTGCTCTCGAGCAGTGTGTGATGGTGTCTTTTGTCAACATGGGCTGATGGTCATTGTAAAACATGTTTGCTTGGAACACTGTGTGACTGGTTGTCTTGAAATGGTGTAATGTTGGGGTGGAACTCTGAGTGAGTGCTGTTCCACAGTGCAGAGACTGTGAACGCTTCATCTGATGATGAGACTCCATGGATGATTGTAGAACAATATTGCTGAATAAATTGTAGACACTGTTCTACTGAACTTGGTTCTCGATCAGTATGGAAATGGTTTTAAAATAAAGTGTGACTGTGATTGAGGGAGATGATGTTGATGTGGATCTCAATGATGTTTCAGGTTCTCGTCCTGAGCGTCTGTTCATTTTTGATGAAGAGTGCTGGCAGCTGATGGAGGCGTGCTGGAACGGAGATCCGTCTCAGAGACCGCTGCTGGGAATTGTACAGCCAAGTCTGCAAAGCATCATGGGACGTCTGTGTGACGGCGCTGACCAGAGAAACGCCAGCCTTGAAGACTCCACCTAAACCCCCCCCCCCCCCCCCCCCCCCCGTGCACGCTCACTGCAGAGCACACTGACAGACTCCAATGTACACAATTCAGAGCACTGACTCCTGCACGCCTGCGCACAGAGTGACACGTTTCCAACTGACAGTGATGTAAAAATACAGAAGAGGTCTCTAATTTGTTTTTTGTATTTCCAGAAGATTCCGGTGATTTGAGAACACAAAACACACACACACACACACATTACAAAGCCAACACACTATTTATGATCAGATGATCTGAGCAATACAAGTTTAAAAATGTTTTTCTTTGTGTTTAAAGTATATTTATATTAAAATCTGTCTCTCTCTCACACACACGCAGTGTTCTTGTTGTAATGCATGCTAATTGCTGCTTTGTAGGATTGTTACTAGACCTGAAGTTTTAAGACTAGTGTGATTTATCTTGCCATATTATAAAACGAGGAAAAAAATACTTTAATTTTAGCTGGTGTTTAAACTTGCTACCTGAATATTTACTTTTTTTTTTTAAATAAAAAGGTTTTGTCAAGCTGTCTCGCGGTCGTGTGTGTTTTCAGTAGGGCTGGGTATCACCAGATACCTCACGATACGATACTATGGCGATATTTTGCCCACGATAACGATAATATCCCGGTACAGCGATTCTGCGATAATCGATATATTGCAAGAAATTTCAACCACATCACAATATCTGTCACTGAAGAAAATCAGAATTTATTGACCACTGTAAAATTACATTTCACATACATAACTACACACTCTTGCCAGACATATATTTGTCTCTGTTCCACTGCTGGCAAAACCAAGAGTTGCTTCACTACAACATACAGAAAATTCCCATTTCTGTGCCAGTATTCTCAACTTTTCTGTAAGCATGGACACATCAGTGCTGCTTAACAAGCAGAATCAAATTGTTTTATGAAAACTTAAAACTTGCACTGCAGACTGCACAGACATTTCAGTGCTAACACTAATATCAATTTGTTCTTTGTAAACTTGAGAACATATACCTGAGAACATTTAACTTGTGCTTATTTTCAGGGATGCAAACAGCGCGCCTTTTGGCGGATGGCGCTTTTTTCACGGCTGAATCGCGCAGATCCGAATTTTTTTTGGGGGGGGGGCGTTGGAGTGTCTGATTATAATTCAAAGTAAATTCTGTATTAAAATTACTAAATAAGCAAATCCGTTACAGTCCATGAAACAGGAAGTATAAGGATGAGGAAAACAGTTTAAATCGGGAAGCTGCGCACATTTGTGCAGCCTGAGCGGCAGGACTGCGCAAATGTGCGCAGCTTCCCGATTTAAACTGTGTTTTCCTCATCCTTATACTTCCTGTTTCATGGACTGTAACGGATTTGCTTATTTAGTAATTTTAATACAGAATTTACTTTGAATTATAATCAGACACTCCAACGCCCCCCCACCCAAAAAAATTCGGATCTGCGCGATTCAGCCGTGAAAAAAGCGCCATCCGCCAAAAGGCGCGCTGTTTGCATCCCTGAATTTTGCAGGAACACCACACTGTCTGAAACACATTGAAAAGTGCAGTGGGCATCTTAATTTAATTGGAGCGAAACAGGTTTTGCAAAGTGCGTTCTCTTTGTCCGGCTCACTGTTTTTTTTCTCCTTTCCTTTGGAATCCAAAGTGCCTCCAAACATCTGCCTTAAAGTTCGGCGGCGTCTCTAGGTTTACGTTAACAGCCGTGCTTGCCTGTTTTTTTTTTTTTTTTCCTCACTGCAACCGCCGGGGAAAAAAGAGAAGACAAAGAGTGCCTTGCAGTGAGGTAGCGGCACAGCGACACCTCGCGGAGCGGAGGTGCGGAAGTCGTACTGGATTTACAACCCGTCTGAAATATTTTATTTGAAAAAATATCGATATTCAAATTTTGAGTATCGATATTGAATCGGAAGCCAAAGTATCGCGATATATCGCCGTATCGATATTTTTGCACACCCCTAGTTTTCAGTGATGATGGGGGGTTTCCCCTCCTCCCCCTCTTTTGGTCAAAAACTGAGTTTCAGAGAACATCAGAAGGCTCTGAAAAAAATGGTTGAAGTTGATTTAACTGGAAATTCAGGTTTTGGGGAAGACAATAAACTTGAACTTTTCAAACCAATCCCACCACAGTTCTCTCTCTCTCAGTAAAATGAGTTCCTGAACCTAATCCTGAAACATACCCCTTCACTCCTGTTCCTCTGTGGTGCAGAGGTTCGAGTTACATTGAGTGTCAGTCCTGAAGGTTCAGGTTCTAATCTCTTTTGGCAGCTTTGAGAATAAATAGTGATGCTGGAGGCAGTGCTGGGTATGAGATTATGTGGGTTGAGTTGTTATTACAGCAGCAGGTGTTTGGGTCAAAGCTCAAAACACCAAGCTATCACAATCTGGAACTGGGCAGGAGGAGATGCTGAAGGTGAGGCATGGGCGTGGCTGGTGAAGTGCTGAATCATGGGCGTGGCTCCTGAGGCAGGGGGAGAAGGAAGCTGCAGAGCATGATTTTACTGGTATTAAAAAGTACAATTTCATTAAAGTTACCCTTTCCCTCATCTTCACTTCCTGCCTGCCATCTGGCCACCTTTTCCAACTCACATATGTTCTTATCCTGTCCAGGATCACTGTCTCTCTTTCATGCCCCAGACCAGTTTTGAACCAACAACCTCCCACACAGCAAGCAGGTGAGGCTTTACCCCCGAGCCCCTCAGCCCTGCTTACAACACTTCCTTTTTTTTTGGGGGGGGTGTCTTCTAAAATGACAGAAGCCTCAGCCTCTTCGCCAAACACCTGTCAATCACTGTGACATCTCAGACTCCACCCCTTCACCCACAGCCCTGATCATACTCCTCCTCTCTGCAGGAAGCTTTTCTTCTAAAATGAAAGCATGTTATTGAAATGTTGTTATTGTCTGAACTTTCACAGCTGACTGGACTTCCTGAGTGATCAAGCGCTGATGAATGTGAGGTCATTGTCTTGGGTACGAGGAAGTAGACCTTCTCCACTGGAGGAGAAACATCTGACTTTACTGCAGTTTGTGGAATGAAACCTCAGAGTTCAGCAACAGATTTGAACAGTTTAGTAAGTGCCGTTACAAATGTACCGTTACATTTGAGACATTTTACAGGTGGTGTGTGATGATTATCGCCCTCTGATGGCTGAAAGCTGAACTGCAGCAAAAATTGAAAACTGAAATTGACAAGCCTTCAGTTTTAGTATCCATCCATCCATCCATCCATTATCTCTAGCCGCTTTATCCTGTTCTACAGGGTCGCAGGCGAGCTGGATCCTATCCCAGCTGACTACGGGCGAAAGGCGGGGTTCACCCTGGACAAGTCGCCAGGTCATCACAGGGCTGACACATAGACACAGACAACCATTCACACTCACATTCACACCTACGCTCAATTTAGAGTCACCAGTTAACCTAACCTGCATGTCTTTGGACTGTGGGGGAAACCGGAGCACCCGGAGGAAACCCATGCAGACACGGGGAGAACATGCAAACTCCGCACAGAAAGGCCCTCGCCGGCCACGGGGCTCGAACCCGGACCTTCTTGCTGTGAGGCGACAGCGCTAACCACTACACCACTGTTGTGCTAGATGAAGCAAAAAAATTAGCGCGCGCGCGCACACACACACACACACACACTACTGCATCTTTTCTGATGCACCGGAGCAAAAAAACTGACACGCTGCTAAATAAACACATAACTGTATTTATTACATAGAAAACAGAAATGACCTGAATCTTAATAATGCAATTCCATTTTGGAACAAAATGCAAAAGTGAGAATAAACCAAAAATAAGTCAGAACCGAGCAAAACATCCGTCTATAAAAGCGCAATGCTTACAAAATATACCTTCAGTCCATTACTGTATGAATGGCGTTTAACACACACACGAATGAGCAGTGACTGAGTTTAGTAGCGTTACAGAAGATTTACAGTCTCATATCAAACCTGTACAACATCACAGCTTATTTTACTCCAGACATCCGAGTTTAACACACACGAGGGGACAGAGTTCACAAAAACAACAACAAAAACCTAGCATCCTTCATGTATAAACTACAAAATACAAAAGTCTGAGTGAAATCCTTCAGGTTTTTTCAAATAAAAAAAAAAATCCTTTTAAAATGGTCTCCTGATATTTAGCAAAAAAATATCTCAGTGTATCAAAGGGTTGTGTGTTTCATCTTTTTTTCCTCCATCAGTCGGATAAAATAAGACTGGAGCAGGTGGAGCAGGCATCAGTCCTCTGTGTGTGTGTGTGTGTGTGTGTGTGTGTGTTCAGACAAAAATGTAATGCCCATGATGTGTGTTTACACGAAATATCATCTATATTGTGATGATTACTGAACAATTAATCAAAACTCATGAAATGATCACACTATTGCATTTTAAAACTGTTGTGCTGTTTTGGGAAGCAGAGAACAGAATTCTGGGATCTTCTCTGAGAATGAGGAGCCTGTCCAAGAGAGGAGCTGGTGGAGGATACGTGCCTAAAAACCCCTCCTACAGACACGCCCTCATCCTGAACTGAAAGCAGGAGCAGTTGGAGTATTTTATTCACCATAATGATATCGTTAATATTGCAGTGTATCGTCGAGCTGATTATCGGCACACGAGCGTGCTCGGTTGTGAGGGAGTGAAGGGTGAAGGATAATCAACACCTTCTGATCTCAGCTGTATGATCTGTCCAGAAAGCACCAGAGTTTCCCTGATGTTCTTGTTCAGCTTCGCGTCTTTACGCGTCCTCATGTTTAAAGTCTCGTTGTGTTTGTTTGTGCCGTGCAGTAGAATCCTTCAAAAAGCGCGTCACTTCGAGTAAACAAATGCAGAAAGAGAAGTAAAACTGAAGACTAACATGGCATCACGGTGTTGAGCATCGTCTCCTGTGGCGTTTTGGCACAGAGAAGTCCGTTACGCAGATAGGCGTTGGGAATCATGGGAGTGTCCAACGCTTTGTTTGCCTTCTGTTTTCCTGAG